>NC_043715.1:44324345-44443892 GCF_006229205.1 Suricata suricatta | reverse complement strand
GCCGAGCCGCTGGGGGCCCGCGGCCTCGGGCTGCTCGCCGCGGAACTCGTTGAGAATGTCGAAGAAGCTCTGCTCCGGCACGCCCTGCACATCGATGGAGGACGTGCTCCCGTACTCCCGGAAGAGGGGCAGGGCCCCTGGGTGCCGCGGCCCCCGCGGCTCCCCCGCGTCCTCCGCGTCACATTCGCTGAGGGTGATCTCGCTGCTGCTGCGGTGCCGCAGGGGGAGGAAGGCCCTGCCGGGGGACCGGGGCCACCCGTCCTGGAATTCCACGTCTTTGGACCTCCTCCTGGAGAGTCTGTGGAAGGCTTTGGGCCCTGAGGAAGCCGGGGTGCTGACAGGGGGCTGTCCGTTCTGTATGCTCCTCAGGGAATGGGCCACCTTTGTGGCCTTCGTGCCATCTGCGTCCTGTGAGGGGCTTGGGTTGTTCTGCTCTCTCAGGGCGTCCCGCTTGGGCGGCCAGTCGGCCACTCGTGCGCGCACACCCATCTTGGGCACTGCAGGGGTGGTGGGACTGGGGCGGGTGGTGGCGCTGACTGGGCTCTCACCCACCGGCTGGGGCATGCCGCCGTTCTGGACCCAGAATCCCATGGGAGCATAGTCCCCTGTGTGCGGCCCGGGGAGGACATCGGCCCCCCTGGCCCCACAGCTGGCTGCCAGATCCACACCATCATTGGGAATGGGCCGATAGGTGGTCATAGTCCACGGGCACTGGAGTGCTGCTGGCTCCCGTGAGCTGCGGAGTAACTTTATGGGGTCCCCGGGCCCTCAGCCATTGTTCAGGGCCGCCAGTCCCAGGATAAAGGATGCTGGCCCCTGAAGCCTGACTGGAAGGTTGTGAGCCTGTGGAGTCCAGTTCTCCACCATCGCTGTGGACAACTGAGCCAGGACAACCTCAGGAGGCAGGTGCTGTCCTAGGGTCTCCAGACTGAGCAGCTCAGCAGGACAGCGCAAGCAGGAGATGTGGGTGAGGGCCGGCGGGCTGCAGGGCCGTCTTCCCTGCCATGCTGGGAAAGGAGAGAAGACAAAGGTGAGATGTCATGCTACTGTTCCCAGAGAAAGACTTTCTGTGTGACAGCTTTATACTCATTAAAGAAAACCCAAACCTTTTTATTACAGAAAATTTCAAACATACCCAAAGCAGTGGTGCTTGGGTGGCTCAGTCGATTACGCATCTGACTCTCGATTTCAGCTCAGGTCATGATCTGCTGGTTTGTGAGTTCGAGCCCCATATTGGGCTCTGCACGGACAGGGCAGAACCTGCTTGAGATTCTCTCTCTCTCCGCCCCTCCCCCACTTGTGTACACACACTTGATCTCTCTCTCTCAAAATAAACAAAATATTAAAAAAAATATATCCAAAGCAGAAGAGCGTATTGAACACCCACCAACTTCAACAACCATTAACTATTCGTCATTCCTGTTTCATCTGCCCACCCACTCCTATACTTTTATACAATATTTTAGAGTATGTCCCCAGGTATCAGCTAATTTTACCTATAAATATTTAAGCTTCTATATCTAGCAGTTAACGTCTTTGTTTTTTTAATGTTTATTTATTTTGAGAGAGCGAGGGAGCATGCACACTTGCTTGCCAGCCAGGAAGGGGCAAAGAGAGAGGGAGACAGAATCCTGAGCAGGCTCTGCTCTGTCAGTGCAGAGCCCGATTCGGGGCTTGATCTCACCGTGAGATCATGACCTGAGCCAAAATCAAGAGTTGGATGTTTAACTGACTGAGCCACTCCTAGTAGTTAAGCCTTTAAAAAATCAACCAAAATACTCCCATCACACCCATCTAGATTAACAAGAATTCTTTAGTATCATGTAATACCTCGATTCTGTGTTACATTTCCCCCAGTGTCTCAAAGGGGTCTTTTGGCAGATAATATTTAAGTCTCTTCTATTCTACACTGTCTCCCCCACCCCCATCACCTTTATTTTGATGCTATTTACTTGTGGAAGGAATGAGGTCACGCAACCCGTGGAGTTCCCCACTTTCAGGATCCAGCTGACCTGTCCCTTGTGGTGTCATTAAACACATTCCTCCAGCCCGTGAGTACTGCAGGTAGAGGCTGGATGGTCTGTCTGTCCTGCCATCTGCCTGACCAGAAATGACAGATGAGTCACCATGAGCACTGGTAGGTTTGGGGGAGGAGATGTCTCTGGAATTCCATGTGATTAATAGATACCATGAGCCAGTAAATCAGCTCTTGTCACTTCTTTGTTGAGATCTCCCCAGTGGCTCCTTACCGAATTAGAATAAAATCCAAATTCATCTGCTTGCCCACAAGCACCACAGGCTCTGGTCCCTACCAGCCTCCCAGATGCCTCTCCCCATCCCTGACTCAGACCCCATCACACTGGCCCTCTCTCCTGGTGACATATCAGACCCCACCCAGGACATCCGGACATCCTCCCCTGGTTCTTCACCAGGCTGGCTCCCTTGCATGACATCAGCTCTTCAGTGATGCCTTCCCTACGAAGGGAAGCCTACCAATGACTAGCGGTGCTTTCTGAAGGAGGGGAAGGCTGTGTATGTGTGTGTGTGTGTGTGTGTTTGTGTGCGCACATGCGTGTGCACTGGGCACTTCCTAACCCATGCCCAGAGGTATGGAATGAGCTGGCAGAGAGAGACCCGGGGGGAAGCATGAAGCAGATTATTCATGAAGCAAGCGAGGGAAGCCTGTAGCACCTGAGAAAGTGAGAACCAGAAGGGGGTGGGGGGAGTGGGGAGCATTCCTGAAGATGTTGCAGGGAGGCACACGGGGGGGGGGGCTGCTGGGGGGGGCAGACATGGACAGAGGAGAGGGGAGGAGGTGGAAGCCCAGAGTCGGGTTGGTTATGGGAGATGGGGGCGAGGCCAGGTGAAGCCGGGTGAGCTAGAGAGCACAGGTGTCTTCTAAAGAGGAATGTGGGCCTCAGCTCTGGGGACCAAACTTTGCAGGAATGTGGATGACAGATCACTGGATTTTTAATTTTTTTTAATGTTTGTTTATTTTTAAGAGAGGGAGAGTCGGGGAGAGGCTGAGAGAGCGAAGGAGACACAGAATCTGACAGGCTCCAGGCTCTGAGCTGTCTGCAGAGCCAGACGCGATATGGGGCTTGAACTTGGGAACGGTGAGATCATGACCTGAGCCAAAGTTGGATGCTTACCTGACTGAGCCACCCAGGCGCCCCTGAATCACTGGATCTTTAAATCCACCAGAAATCTTGAATTGTGTGCAACTTCTCCCAGTTTGAAAAACAAAATAACAGCAGCAACAACAAGGAACTACCATGCAGAGAAGATCTCTATAAGGATTTTCAAAAACTGCTAACAGTAGTCGTCTCTGGGAAGGAACTAGATCACTTTTCCCCCACTCCCAGCCCCCTCCTTGGGTTGGCCAGGGGCCTTTTTTTTTTTTTTTTTTTTAAGGTTACTTACCTTGAGAGAGAGCACCTGAAAGCAGGGGAGGGGCAGAGAGAGAGAGAAGCCCAAGCAGGCTTTGCACTGTCGGGGTAGAACCCAATATAGGGCTTGAAGTCATGAACTGTGAGGTCATGACCTGAGCCGAAATCAAGAGCCGGATGCTTAATCTGCTGACCCAGGCGCCCCTGGCCAGGGGCACTTCTTATGCTTGGCAGCGCAGTCTCACCCCCGGATCAGCCTGGCAGAGCATGGCAGATTAGTCCTTTGAGGCCACATTTGGTTTGGCTGGGAAAACCAGTGGCCCAGACGTGACCCCGACCTGTTTATGCAAGCACCTCCCGACAGATGGGCTTTGCTGATGGCATTTGCTTCCAGCTCAGTCAGAAACCCCCAATCTGTTCTGCTCCCTCCTGTGAAAACACACAGATGTTCCTGACACCCTGGTGTCTTTCTACCCGGAGCAGGTGTAGCCGAGTCTCCCAGTGATGCTCGGAAGGCTGAGTGATACCCACAGCCTCTCTGGGATTCAGGGACTGGTGCACGCCACTCCCTTTCTAGCTGCAGCCATCAAGCTCTCCCCTCCCAAGAACATGCCCATCTTTCTGGTAGGGAACCCCCTATTATGAGGGCCAGACTGCCTGGGTTCGGGTCCTGGTATGCCGTGGACTGGTTACTGAAACCGTGACTCAGTTTCAGTCTGAAGAGCAGGGAGACCACCATCTCACGGCCACTACTGTTACTACGGTTCCTCCCTTCCTGTATCTTCCCCCTCCCCACAATCCCGAGCGTTCTCTTCTCACAAGTTCCTTCTCCCCAGGAATCCTTGGGTCCTGCCTGTTTTCTATGCCTATTCCTCTGGCCTCCTGGTGATCTGTAAGCCCCGGATAAATTCTGCTTCTGCCCATGATTGTCAACTGTGGCTTCTGCTGCCGGCATAGGAGGACCACTGCTGTGCACAAGGAAGGCAGCTGGGAACGGTGGATGGGGAAAATGGGGGGCAGCAGCATGACGAGAAGCAAGTGGCAGTGGGAGAGTCAGGTAGGGATGCATTTGGCTGAAAGTAACAGAATACCATCCAGTGGTGGCTCAGGCGAGGAAGATATTTCGGTATGTGACAGGCCAGATATGGCGGCTCCACCTTGGTACACTGGAATGACGCCAGGCACGTTCTCTCCCTCCACCCCATCATCCCCTGCTTTCCTTCAGCGTGCTGCTGGCTTACATCATTGGCTTTTGACTTCAGAGTGGCAAGCTGGCAGTCACAGCCACACTTCTCACTGAACATGGGCAAGGGGGAAAGTAAGGGATGACGTAACACTGTTCTTCCTTCTTACCCATCTGACCCACATCAAGAAGGAGACCATTTGCCAGAACATTCCCCCTACCTCAACAGACTTCCGCTTATGGCTAGTTGGCCAGAATGTGGTCACATATGGCCATTCTAGGAGCGAGGAAAGTGGGGAAAGCCAAGAATCTGGGATCATCCTGATTGCCCGTGGGCCAGTGAGGACTTACCTCTGCGGCTGGCCACGCTGGCTCCTGAAAAATGTCATGGTCTGTTGGAAAAACAGGCACCTAACAGTGTATCTGTGTAAATGCTCCCAGATTGTCACTTGTGAAGAAACTGGGGAAGAATAAGCTGAGAGGGTGTTCCCTTATCAGGCCCCTAAAACTTGGAGGCTGGAACAACAGACAAGTGGCCTCGATGGTCTGGGTCTGAAGGGCCTTGCTCTTCTGTGAATGAGCCACGATGTCTGCAGAACCTCCCAGCTCAGAGCAGAAGAAAAAAACACGAGCTTTCCAGTGGTAGACACTTGTGGTTTGCTTCCCCGGCAAACCTGTTTTCCGAAAACATCCCAGATTTCCCTTTGGGAACCCGTGTTCTCTGACTCCCACCCAATGGGCTAGAGGAGGAGCTCCTTCTTGACCATGTAACCCGATCAAAACCAGTGAGACCCAGTGACTTGGTTGCCAAGAGTCCTAGGGCTAAAGGCTGTGCTTTACCCTCTTACCCAGAGTCTGAAAGGATATGAGGGATGGAATCACTGCAGCCATCTTGGGACCAGGAGGGAAGAAGAAGGAACCATTTGTGAAAGGGGCTGAAAGTTGGGGGGGGGATCTGGGAACTACCACGAATGTGATCCTTCTAGAGCCCAGGTTCTTCTCTAAGCACTATACATTTGTTCTCTCTTATTTCCACAACTCTATGAAGTAGTTATTATCTCCATCTTAACATAAGGAAACTGAAGTGAACAGATGAAGTAATGTGCCCAAGGGCAGGTGGCCACGAGGTGGCAGAGTTGGGACTGATCCAGAAGCTTCATTTCCCAAGTCAGGCAGTCCCGAGTTCAAGCACGAGCCCTTCTGGTTGCCCAGGGGACAAAGTCCTGAACGTCCAATTCTCCTTTTCCTTACTGGTGACATGGGGCAAACTATCTCCAGATCCAACTCCTCTGAGTTCCAGACCTGGGTAGTCACCTGCTTACTTGACATCACCACATATATATGTCACACGAACTGCAAACTGAACATTCCCAACATGAACCCTTGATCTGCCCCGATCCACAGAACTTGTTCCTTCTCAGAATAGGCAGGATGGGCTAGGTTATGCCATAGTAACAGAGAACCCCACGTACCAGGGGCTTACCCAGCAGAGGTTGGGCTCCCTGTTCACACTGCGTGTCCAACACGGGCAGGCCGAGGGCCTTCTCAGGCCGCCTCTACTCCCAGTTGATGTCAGAGCAGTGGTTACATGAGACCTGGCCAATTTCACGGGTAAGGGGCATGGCTGAACTATGCAAGAGTTCCTGCTCAGGAAGGACACATACCACTTCTCTCACATCTCACTGGCCAAATCACGTGGTACACAGAAGACCGGTGTCGATGGACTGGTACAGCAGAGTATCTGTCAGAACAGGAATGCTATCTGCTTCTTCCTCAAGGAGTCTCAGGGAAAGGCACTTCCTTCTGTCCAAGGACACCAGCTGGGAACTCCTGTCACACACGCAATCCGTTACCCCGCGTCCTGCTGATGGTCCCATGGTAGCTCTCCCACCCTGGGCTGGGTGACTGTAGACCATAGCCTCACCGTTACCTCTCCTTCTGCTCCTGCTCCCGTAAGTGCCCTTTGCCACGCAGCGGGCAGAGCCATCTCAGGATTCATATTTATATTTGAATCTTAGTATAAATTCAAATCTTAGGATAAAACTCAGAATCCCCACCTCCGGCCTCAAGGCTCCTTTCCTCCTCTCCTAGCTCTGGGAGCTCCCGCCACAAAGTCCTTCTTTCATTCCACTTAGGTATGGCTTATCCAACCTGTTGCCTCAGGGCCTTTGTACATGCCATTCCTGAGGCCTTTTCCCTTCCCTAGATAGTTCTTTATCAAGACTAAGGACAAGTATCACTTTTTCCACGTGACTTTTCCTTCTCATGAACCTTGTTCAATTCCCCAACCTGAGTGCTCAGAGCACTCTTACAGAGCATTTCTCTCTGGGGAAATGTACGTACATTATGTATTATGTATATACATAATTTACCATGTAATTAACTGTTAGCCGTGTGTAAGGTCTGTGAGGTACTGAATCGTGAGAGTATCACTGCCTGCCTCTCCAGCACAGGCCTGACATACAGTAGGCCGTTAGTAAATATCTGCTAAAGAATAAATATCCTTATTCAGCCCAGGAATAGTGCTGGCTCAGTCAGGGCCTGTGACCTGAGGGTATGTGGTGCTTGCTCGGTGACCCAGCATGCCTGCCTCTGGGAAGAAGAGTGCTCAGGAAGCTGAAAGTAATGTGTGGTGCGGATGTGCCTGTGTGTGTGTGTGTGCGTGCGTGTGCGTGTGTGCGCGTGCGCATGTATGCACATGCTGCCCCCTCCCAGGCCTTTGGATGGGGGAGGAGGTAGGTATCCAAGGTCTCCTTTCTAGGCAGCCCTCTGTGTCTGAGGGAGCCCCCGTCTGCTCCAGGGGTTACCTCTTCATGGAAATGTGATTCAGTCACTGCACTGGGGACTCAGCGGGACCTAAGAGCTCTGGACACTTCAAGGTCGTGGCACCTAGTCTGAGGGCTACTCTCAGAGGCTCAGGGGGAACGGTGACCCCATTGAGGCCCCTGGCAATTCAGCAGCTTCTGGGCACATACAAGCTGTTCATTCGTCCGGTAAGAGCTAGTCCTCACAGCTTATTCATTCATACGACCAACACCCATCACGTTCTTACAAATCATTGAGTCCCAAAAGTTTATTCAGTCAAAAAAGAAAAAGCACTAAAACCTTCTTCTTTTCATTGAACACTGACCAGACATATATCTCATTCATTTATTTTGTAAATACCAAGGACCTAACGTGCATTCATTTATTCAACAAACATCTCAAGCACCTACTATGTGCTGCTGTTATAGGTGCTGAAAAAGATATAGCCCTGAGCAGGATCGCACACCTGCCTCGCATGAACTTAACTTCCAGGAGAGGGAAGCCGGAGAAGTAAGTAAGCAAAGATAGAAAATAAGGTAACGTCAAAGGGCGGTCAGCAGTTTAAAGGAACCCAAAGTTGTGACAGGGTGGGGCTGGGGGCTACTCCCTATGGGAGGGCTCGTCCTGGGGTGCCATCTGATGTGAAGAGCCGGCGCCTGCCATGCACCAGGTATGCTGATGAGCGAGGCGGACATGCACGGGCAGGAAAGCTGAGAGTGGCCAGTGTACAGGCCCGATAGGCTTGTGTCCAGGGCAGTAGTGCTCACCCCCTCTGTCCATGAGAGGCACCAGGGGAGCTTTGTAAAAATATAGGTGTTCACACTCCACCCCCGGAGAGTCTGAATCAGCTGGTCTGGGGTGGGGACCAGGCCTGAGAGCCTTTTAAAAGCTCTGCAGCTGCTTCTAATAAGCAGCCAGGGCTGAGGACAGGGGAAGGGACAGAGGGCAAGGAAAGGAGGGCTGACACCAAGCCCTGATCTGCTGCAGATACAGCGGGCAAGCAGGAGCGCAGGTGTGGTCCCAGCCGTGGGTGTGGTCTGGGGAGGCGCAGGTGGTCCTGCCCCGTGGGATGCTGAGAGGGTCACGTATGATGTCAATTACTGGACTGAGGGCACGGGTGACCACCACAGGCAGTATTTCAGGGGACCGCTGCTCTGGGAAGCCTTGTGCATACCCCTTGTCCCGCAGTGCTGCTAGCCTACCCTGTCGTTTTTTTACCCTCCTTCCTGCCATTCTCCAGACACAATCCTCCCCCATCCTCCCTTTGCTGAGTTCCCAGGGGTCTACACACACCCTGGACGATCGGAGTTAGCCCACTGGATTTCAAAGCCTCTGAGTATCTTTGGTGCTCCTAGGGACTCCCAGGAGCTCGAGTCTGCGGTGGGCTAGGTCGGCCGCATGGGTTCTTGCCACACAGGCAGGGTAAGGGATGATGATGTAGTGATGGCAGTAGTAACAGTAAGGTAACACTCACTCCGCGTGTATTAACAGGCCTTGTCATAACTTTACAAAGCAGGGACTTCTAGCATGCCCATTTTACAAAGCAGGCAAACAAAGGTCACGTGGCCGAGTCGCACAGCTGGTAGGCAGGTGGGGCCCTGCTGCCCTTGTCAGTTTGGCTCCCACACCTTTGCCACAGCGCCCTAAATAAAAGACGTGGTGACCCAAATGAGCATGTTGTGTGGATACACAAATGACGCAAGTTTATCTTCAAAACCAATTCATAAGGACAAAAACTCTAGAAGGCCAGCAACAGTGTAAGGATGCAGGTCTGATTCAGGTTTCCCCTCTGACCTTGAAGGCCAGCTAACACCATTAACATTTCTGGGGGCGGGCCTAAAGATGGAGGTTAAGACTAGTCATGCCCTCCATGAGGGTCCCGGGTCCACTCTGTGATTGGTTAAAGTTACTGTCAACGATGTGATGCTATAATGATTGGACCCCTGTACCTGTGTCACAATTTCCCGTAACTCCCCTTCCCAAACTCATAAAAGGCCCCGCCCCCCCATGTTCGGGGCTCACTCCACGTGGATCCAGTGTGTTGGTGGGGTCTCTGAGCCCGTGCTTAGATAAGCCCGTAATAAAGCCCTTTGCTTTTGCGTGCGTGATCCGGCCTCCCTGGCGGTCTCTGGTTTTTGGGGCGATATTAAAGTCTGGGCACAATGGCACAGGAGATTTCAGGTTCTCCTCCACTTTAATGGAAACCCAAGCATGCACAGGCCCCTGTGGCGCTCCCCCAGGAAAGAAGACGGGTGGGATGGAACTCCCCATGTCTCACTAGGAGGCGCTGAGGCGGGGACTGCTCCCTTCGCCCCAAACCCGGGAGCAGCCCCCACCCTCCCCAGTCCCAGGGGCTGCTCTGATCTGTTGTCTCCTCTCAATGCTTCCACACCAGATGTGTGGCTCTTCCGCACCAACGAACTCTCCAGTGCTCTGCAGACCCCAGTGGGTGTCCTACGATTTGATTCAACCTCAACACCAACTATCTGGAGTTAGCACAGACCCCACAGGTTAGGGGTCAGTTCCACCAGACGGCTCCTCCCCCCACCTCAGACGCTAATCACCAGTGTGGGGGGTTCCCCAGGTTACCCTGACTTGGTTACAAACTGGGGTTCCCACAACCCCCACCTCAGGTTCTGCTCTAAGAGCTCACAGAACTGAAACACCTTACTTACTATTACTGGTTTATTATAAAAGACAGAAATGAACAGTCACACGAAGTTCAAGAAGTCGCGAAGGGTCTCGAGCGCCGGAGGCCCTGCTGCCCTGGAATTTGGGGCACACTACCCCCCCAGCCTGTGGATGCGCTCACCAACTTAGACACTCTCTGAACTCTGTTGCTTAGGGTTTCATGGAGGCCGCCCAGGGTGGGTGATTGATTAAATCACTGGTCACCAGGAACTGATGCAATCTCCAGCCCCTCCCCCTTCCCCAGAGGCCAGGGAGGTGGGGCCGAACCTTCCAACCCTCAAATCACAAGGTTGGTTTCCCTGGCAACCAGTCCCCATCCAGAAGCTATCTAGGAGTCCACCAAGACCACCTCATTAGCATAAAGTCAGGTACGGTAGAAAGGGGCTTATTCTAAAGAACAAAAGAGGCCCCTATCCCCCAAACCACTCAGAAAATTCCAAGGGTTTTAGAAGCTCTGGGGGCCAGGAACTGGGGATGGAAGACCAAATAGGTATTTTTTATTCACACCGTGAAAACTTGCACTCTCCTATTTAAGGTCAAAGAATCCAGAGAATGGGTGTTTCTAATTTAAATCTTAAGAGTCATTACACTCAAACTGGCGGGAGTTCTGGGAATCTGAGTTTCTGAGAGGCCTGTTCTCTTCGATGTGTGTAAATCAAAAGAGATTCTCCCCCTTTTTTGAGGGAGTAGGGGATGGACTGTAATTATGAACTAAAGTTTTAGGTGTACACACTATTTTATTAAAAAATTTTAAAAATGTTTATTTAGTTTTGTTAGAGGGAGAGACAAAGTGTAAGCACAGGAGGGGCAGAGAGAGAGGGAGACACAGACTCCAAAGTGGACTCCAGGTTCTAAGCTGTCAGCACCGAGCGTGATGCGGGGCTCGAAGTCACGAACCATGAAATCATGACCTGAGCCGAAGTCAGGCGCCCCAGCACACTATCTTATTTTAATCCAGCAACTCCATTTCTAGTTTGCCCCTCAGATATTCACACAAGTGCACGCCACAAGACGGGTGCACGGTGGTTCCGCTGCGGGGTGCTCACCGCCACACTGCTGCACTATGGAGGCGGTGGGAGCAGCCTAAAAGCCCGTCGGTAGAGGACCGGTCAAACACTGGGTGGCCCAACTCCAAGGACACAATGCAGCCGTGATAAACAGTGGGGCTGAGGTCGCGCCAGGTGTCCTGCGTGCAAGATGCCCACGTGGCCCAAAGTGAGTATTACTCGTTCATATTTAGAGGAATGCTCACCATGTACCAGGCTAAGTGCTTTACACACATTAACTCCTTTAATCCTCATGAAACCCTGTGAGGGAGGAACTGTCACCATCCTCCTTAAAAAAATTTTTTTTTAATGTTTATTTATTCTTGAGAGAGAGAGGCAGAGTGCAAGCAGGGGAGGGGCAGAGACAGAGAGAGACAGAATCTGAAAGCAGGCTCCAGGCTCTGAGCTGTCAGCACAGAACCTGACTAGGGGCTTGAACTCATGAACGGTGAGATCAGGCCCTGAGCCGAAGTCAGATGCTTAACTGACTGAGCCACCCAGGCACCCCACACCATTCTCATTTTAGAGCCAATGCAACAGAGTCCAAGGAGATTGAGTAACCTGCCCAAGGTCACTCAGCAGGAAAGCAGTGTCACTGGGATTTGAACCCAGGCAATCTGGCTTCAGTTTCTTCTCTATGGTATACTTGGTGGAGGGAAAGAGGCAAATTGCAGAATAAAATCAAACAAAATAATAGGGCTTAAACAAAAGGGGGTGGATTTCATTGGGGGGGAGAGAGAGAGGAAACATAAATGTCTCCAAAGGAAAGGGCCTAGGAGGACACCCACCAAACTGTTAACGGTGGTTACTTCTAAGGAGTAAAACCAGGGTGGAGATAAAAAGACAACTTTTTAAAAAAATCCTACGTGCCTGTGCTTGACTTCATACAAGCACGTAGGTTTAAGGCCCTCTTCAGGCTCCTCTATAAGGCCCTGCCCCGAATCCGCATTCCGGAGAGAGGTTTGCAGGCTTTCTTCCAGACCTCTTTCTCTGGGTCTACAAGGAAATGCTCACAACTGCACAGAGTAGGGGCATCTCTCGCTTTAAGTTTCCAGGTTTGGAAGGGAGCGTGTGAGGAGAAACATGGGGGGTGCGGGGAGCCACCTTCTGCAAAGCCAGGACTGTGCAGGAGGCCGAGTCAGAACAGAGAAGGACGCGCCGCCTCCACAGCTGAGCCCCAGCCCCGCGTCAGCCTTGCCTCGAAGGCCCAGGAGTCTGGAAACTCTCAGTGGAGATTCCTCCTCGGCCTGCAAGCTGCTCGCACCCAGACCCACTGAGGGAAGGAAGGGGCACCCCATCTTGTGTCCACATGTCCCTTTAGTGAAACAGAGGCTGTACTTAAATCCTTAAACTACAATGTCACCTTCCGTGTTTAGTTTGCTAACTAGGACAGGTGACGTGATGTAGGTTGAATGCATGTATAATTACATGCTTACATAGAGAGAGGAATTAAAAAAAATAAACAGCCTTCATAGTTGTTCTTACTTATTATCAGATCTTGGGAGATTTCCTGACATGGCGACTGCGGCTGAGTGGTTAGAAGCAAAGACTACTCAGGTTCAATGCCCAGCTCAGTCACTTAATTACCTAGACCTCAGGCATGTCACTCAGCCTCTCTACATCTCAGTTTTCCCATCTGTAAAATGGTGATAATAATAGGACTTACCTCTCGGGGATGTTACGAGTTAATGCATGTAGAGACTTGGACTATCCCTGGCACTCAGGGACACGCAAGTGTTAGCTGTTAACAGTTTACTTATATAACAATAAAAGAAAATCTCAGGCAAACAAACAGAACCACATGTGGCCTTGGCAGGAGCCCTGGCTGCTCTGGGCTCAGAGGCCGGGTAGCCCAGGGTGGCCTGCCTTGAACAAGAAGCTGGGCAAGCCCCTCCTTCCTGGGGGCCCACAGCCAGACTCACGGGGAGGTGCCCCTTCTGAGTCCCTGTGGGGCTGGGTGGGTTATGCAAGGGTGGCACCACCTCCCCTGAAGTGCATGTGGATTAAGCATCTTGTTCCAATTCTGCGCATCGTGGACTCACTTCAAATGAGACTTTGAAATGCAAAGTTAAAAAAGGCTGCCCCCTGGAGCATGGGCACGAGCGCCAGGCCCGCCCAGGGGCTGTAGCCAAGGGTGTGCCCGGAGCAGACGTGACAGAGCTGCACTGGCTGGAGGCTGGCTGCGGGGCCTGGGGTCTGGGAAGCCCCTTCCGGGGAGACTTAAGCAGGGGGTCAGCCCCTGCTCGGAGCAGCCTCACTGGCTCTAGCCAGGCCCGTTGTCAAGCCACATGCACTGGGGTAGCCGTGACATTCATTTTGATTCTGGAACCTTCTGGTAAACAGCTGCTGCCTGGGGCCCCGAGAGTTCCCCCATCACTGTGTGGGGCGATGCTTCAGGGTCTGCTCCCACGGCTGTTGCTGCCCATGTTGGGGTGGTGGTTAAGTGTTTAGTATGTCCCCCAACGGGCTCACTCCTGTGACCAGGCCGAGCCTCCTATAGAAGACGGTGTCTTGTCAGCAGGGAGCCTGACTTGCGAACTAATCCCAGCTAATTGCCCCCGAAACCTGCTAAGATCACATCTGTTGGGCTCGGAGATTAAATCAATATTTGACAACCTTGATTAAATACAGCCAGGGAATCCTTGTCAGGGAACATCTGTTAAAGCCCTGTTCGTTCCATCCTGCTCCCAGGGGGCCGGCCGGGGGCAACTCAGCTCTGCTTCTCCTCACCTGAGGAGATTAGGGGGTGGTGGTGGATAGAAACAGAAAGGCCCCCTGTGGTGGGTGGGGAGGGGAGTGAACCTTGCCATCCAGGGGGGCGCCATCTGCCAGCAGTAATCACCATACCTGCCAGACCCCGCGCAGAGCGCCTGCCACACAGCACTGAGCTCATCTCCTAATGGTCCACTGAGGCAGTGCTCTCGTCACCGCCATTTCAAAGTCAGGAGACTGAGCTTTGGGAGGAGACAGTGCTTGCCCAAGGTCACAAAGAAAATGAGAGGAGGTCTGATCTGGGTCTGGCTGACTCCAGGGGCTGCCCTGTGACCTCTCACGGGACTGCTCCGCAAGAGGGAGCAGTCGCCAAAAGAAAGAGCAAAAATGGGCACTTATGCCACCAGGGGCCCAGACTGGAGGCCTGCTCTAATGTCCAGTTCCCGAAGCTCCGTGTCACAGTGGTGGCCCGACTCAGCCCACCAGCATCCCAGGGGGAGGGCCCTGCTGTTTTCCCCAATTTGCAGAAGGGAACACTGAGACTCAGAGGGGCAAGTTTCCTGTTCCAGATCACCTACTGAGGTAAAAGGCAGAAGTGGGGCGAGAACCAGGTGGGTGACTCTACGGCCACCATAACCACGGTCATCTCTAAAAAGCAGGCATAGACAGCTGTGAGCAGGGCGGGCCTCAATAAATGCCTGCTCTCCATCCCTGAGTGGTTTTCAGACAGCGATCAGGCTCATGCTGGGATCCTCGGATCAAATCCTGGCCCCCACAGCCCAGAGAGGACTAGCAGTGCCACCCTGCCGCCCAAGGTGGCCCCCCTGCGGCGCACTCCCCGCGGGAATGGCACTTAGTAAGTACACACCCATCCTTACTCAGGACTGCACTCACAGTACCCTTGGGAGGGGGGAGCAGTGGTCAGACCCCCAGTGCCCGCAGCCACTGTCCACTGCTCCTTCCCCAGATCCAGACGCTTGAATCAGGGGAGTCCTCCATAGATGTTTTCTGAGTCCATTAGAAAGAAAGAAAAAAATCAAAACCAAACAGTCAGCCACCTGGCCAGATAACCAACTAGCCAGCCAATCAGATATGCAACTAACCAACCAATCATCCAGTTAACCAACCAACCAGCAAGCCAACAGCCAGTTGACTAGCCAAATGGTCTCCCGTTTCAGTGTCCCTGTCTCTATCTACATCTCTACTCCATCTCTC
This sequence comes from Suricata suricatta, assembly GCF_006229205.1. Classification (NCBI taxonomy): domain Eukaryota; kingdom Metazoa; phylum Chordata; class Mammalia; order Carnivora; family Herpestidae; genus Suricata; species Suricata suricatta. The sequence continues at coordinate 44,428,851 of NC_043715.1, read as the reverse complement.
TGCATTGCTCTCCCATGTTTCTGTGTCCCTGTTCACGTCTGCCCATGTCCCTCTATTTGTGTGCGTGTGTGTCTCTCACATGTGTGCACACGCAGGTGGCCAGAGCCCTGCACATTTCTGGCCCCAGAGTTACAATCACATGTTAACTCACCACTGAGGATGTGTCCCAGCCAGGCAGCCTCTTCCTGGTCCCTCCTAACTCCCTCCCATATTCCAAGTTCCCAGCAACTGCTGGAAGGGATAGAAACTAAGGAATTGGCCAAGATTTAAAAAAAAAAAAGGAGGCAGATCCCAAACTGTCCAGTAAAAGAACCACCGTCATGTGTGGCGTTGTTAGGGCCCCTAATTTCTCATATTCCAGGAAGGATTTACATCTGCCTTGTCTCATCTCCACCCTCAAGTGGAATCTTACAAGGAAACTGGCTTCTATAATCAGAGAATCGACTCAGAAGCCCCAAGAAGGAGAATGTATTCAGAAGTAATTCAGAAGAAGGGCAGACTTTCTTTTACAATTAAAATAAAACAGTATTAAAAAATTCTCTATGCTACATATTGTATATCTATATATCCACTGAGGATGATGCAGAGCAAAGATCTGGAAGGCCAACCTCTCCCTGGAAGTGGTTACCCCAGGGAGGAGACTGACAGTGTGTGTGTGTGTGTGTGTGCGTGTGTGTGTGTGTGTGCGTGTGCACGCGCCTCTATCACCAACTCCGAGGCCCCCAAACTTCCTGAAGTCACGTGCCTCCCCTGTACACCCGCAGACCACCTGTACTATTATTTACTTAAGTTAGTCCTTTCAACCAACTCACTCACTAAAACCTTCATAAGACCCTAAGTATGGGTTCATTATAGTTTTTCTAATACTCATCAAACAAAACGCACAAATACGAGCATCTGTACAGCCTTGTATCAATGGGCGTGAACTCTGGTACCAGAAACGTGCGGACATCAAAGCCAGAGTGCAGCTTCCAGGCAGGATTCTGAGCAAAAGAGGCCGACACAGAACAATGTGCATAATTTACGATTCTGTTTATACAAAGTTCAAAAACAGGCAAAATGAAACCATGTTACTTCTACTCTCATCTGCAAACAAACCTTGAAAGGCAAGAAATGGTGACATGGAAGTCTGGGGAGGAGTGGCTTCTGGGGGCCGGAGAGGGGGCTCGATGGTGGGGGACACAGAGGCTTCTGGGGTGCGGGCAAAATTCTCTTGATCGGGGGGGGGGGGTACATGACTGCTTGCTTTATGAGCGTTCCCTAAACCGTGTATTTACAGTTTACACACTTATCAGGGCAAATGTGAGGTGTTACAGTAAAAAAGTTTTAAAACTTTTTGCACGTGTGAATTCTTTTTAAACAATGAGATTGTACTATTACATGTGTAATCTTAGAAACAGAGAAGACCCTCTTTGAAGACCTGTGTGTTTGTACACACACACACACACACACACACACACACACCCAGTCATTCTCTGCTCCCCTGGCTCAAAATTCACCTTTTCTCCTTTAAAAAAGGTTTCCACTTCCCAGAACCGGCAGAGCCACCTCACCTGTCCAAGCACAAACGTCCTGGGCATGCTGGGGGAGCATGTACTTCCTCCTAGCCCGGGGGAGGCGGGGAGAGTGGGGGCTACACGCACAGCAGGGCTTTGGGGACAATTCAGCACATGATAGCTGGGGACGGAGGGGCAAGAGCCTGCCCCCACCCTGCAGGAGGCTACAGGACACAGGGGCTAGGCGGCCAAGCTACCAAGTTACCTAGCCCCGCCCCTGTAACTGATCCTACAGTGAGCTCCAGAAAGGCTCTAGTCTTGACCCTGGACTAGGTGCAAAGCCTCTTGTCGACCCGAGGACCAGCTGGCAGATGGCAAAGGCCTGCAGCTCTGTTTGCACAACGTGGTAATCAAACATCCTGCCCAGGACCTGCATGTGGGCTGGGTGCCCGTGCTAACACCACGGCAGAAGGGCTGGAAGGGGGCACTGGGCCCTCAGGAGCCCAAAGCCATGGCTCCATAGGAGCCCAGGAAACCAGGAAATCAGCCACTCACCTTAGGACAACTTTCTTTTCTTTTCTTTTTTTTTTAATGTTCACATTTCAAGGAACCTTTCTAGAGGCAATCTGGCAATAGCTTTTTAAAATGTCCCTACCCTCTGAACCTGTAATGCTACTTCTGGGAATTGATTCCAAAGTAACAGTGGAAATGAAGATAAAAATTATAGCACTGGTTATTAAAAAAAAAAAAAAAAAAAAGAACCAACCTCAGTGTCCAACAACAGAATGGCTAAAAATACTGCACAACCTCATGACGTTAAACATATATCTATATGTACAGAGGCAGTCACAGAAGCAAGCCTGAAAAAAGTACTCTAAAATGGAAGCGCCTGGGTGGCTCAGTCGGTTAAGTGTCTGGCTTCGGCTCAGGTCATGATTTCATGGTTCGTGGGTTTGAGCCCGGCGTCGGGCTCTGTGCTGACAGCTCAGAGCCTGGAGCCTGCTTCAGATTCTGTGTCTCCCTCTCTCTCTGCCCCTCCCCTGCGTGTGCTCTTTCTCTCTTTCTCAAAAATAAATAAACATTTAAAAAATGCTCTAAAATATGAATTGGGGTTAGTTCTTGGTGCTGGGACTATTTTTGAAAATGTGTTGTTCGTACCTTCCTATATTCTCCTGAATTACTTTTAATGAACATGTTTTCAAAATGCAGGAAACAAAGCAGTAAGTTTTCATTCACTTAATTGATTTCCATTCACTAGATGAATATTTCCTGAGAACCAACTCTGTAATAAAGCAGTGAACAAGGTGGACCTTTCTCTGCCCTTTGGCTGGAGAGGGAGACACGCGCATTGAATGCATTTGTGAGTACACCTGTCGGCACAGAGCGGGATGCAGAAAGGATAAACCATGAAGGGAAGAACAGGGTGCAGCACAGCGGGTGGTCAAGGAGGGCTTCATGAAAGGGGTGCCGGTAGGTGAGGGGGGCAGATACAGCAGGTGCAAGGCTCTGGGGGTGTTGAGGAGGCAGCGACTCAAACTGAATGTCATGTAAGTAATGAACCCAATGAGCAGCAGAGTCCCGTTAGGAGGCTGGGGAGCCATCCCAGTATTGGGGGTGGGGAGGGGCAGGAGTGGCGTGGCCTGAAACAGGGATAGTGCTGACATGAGAGGGGGACAACCTAGAGAGGATTTGGCTCTTTCCTCCCATGAAGCGGAGCTCCACGGCATGCGATCCTGAGTACGGGGTGGGCACTGGGTGCTGTGCTGGATCTGGTCACAGAGATGTGGGACGTCCCTCCTGTTCTTGCCCCCATGCTGTTCAGACTAGAGGGGACAGAGATGAATAAACAAGTTATTTCAGGCCAGTATGTTTGGGCTGACCATCAGCTGCCAGGGCTGGGGTCAGCTTTAGAAAATCTGACAACTATGGGGACACCTGGGTGGATCAGTTAGTTGGTTAACTGTCCGACTTGGGCTCAGGTTATGAAGTCGCAGTTTGGGAGTTCGAGCCCTGCGTCAGGCTCTGTGCTGACAGCTCAGAGCCTGCAGCCTGCTTTGGATTCTGTGTCTCCCTTTCTCTCTGCCCCTCCTCCACTTGCACTCTGTCTCTCTCTCTCAAAAATAAACAATAAAAAAGTTAAAAAAAAAAAGAAAATCTGACAACTCTCCAAACAAAAGCCAGCCCCATCCCTTGCACGGGTGGGATGTGCCTCAAAGTCCTTCCCAGCCAGGTTTTCACAGGCTCAGAGCGCTGCTCGGGACGCCCTACAACAAGGAATCTCACGCCCAATGAACAGATGAGCAAACAGAGCACAAAGTGGTGACGTTCCTTGACAACAAGGGAGGACTCAGGCCCTCAGTATGACAACACTGTTACCCTCCTGGGGGACGGGGGTGGGGTAGAAGGGCGGCCCCAGATGCTGACTGGCTCCTCCTGGTGGCTGCATGCACTCCAGTGTTGTTCAAATCCAAACCCGCTCTCCTCCTCGGAGAGAAGCCGGAATCTGTTTGGAGCAGCAGGACGCCCATCCAAAAAGCCTGCTTTGCCACGTTCCCTTGCAGCTTCGGCTACCCAGGTGTCCCATTCTAGCCCAGATGTTAAGGGGAAGTCGGCGGGGGGTGGGCAAAGGAGTAGCCCAACAGAAAGGAGTAGCCTCAGCGGGCATGGCCCTTCCACCCTCTCCTTCCTGGAATGTGGCTGCCATACGTGGCGGTGAGGTAGCCGTCTTGTGACCATGAGGCTGTCCCCCACACCAGAAGCATGAGCTCTGCAAAACTTGGACTCTTCGCCCCTCACTCCCCTGCTGGTGGGGCGCTCAACATGTCCCCGCTAAAGGAGCAATGACTAAATGCATGGGAAGGTCGAGTGACTCTTCCGGAAAAGAGGAATGCCACCATTAACTTCAGAGGAGGCTGGGAGGCCCACTGAGGAATAACTATAAAGCACAGGGCATGGTGTCTAACTCAGGCCCAATAACTGACTCCATTGTTACCCTCATGGAGGCTGTGGATCTCATCTTACAAAGACCTTTCCTCACGACCGAGAGCTTTTGCCCACTCTAGATGATCTTTTTTTTTTTTTAACTTGGATTCAGAGATGATTTCTCTGTGCAACTCCTAGCCAAACACCCCCAGGACTCCCCACTAATTCCCAACTACGTGTCCCTAGAGTGGCATCCCCACCTCCCGGCCTTGGCCTTGGGTTCCGCGTGCAGTAACTGCCCCACTCTTTGCACATCAACCCTGCCTTTTCCTTAGGCCCATCTCCCAAGCTGCCTCCCGAGGGACACCTTCTCTGACCCCCTCAGCCCGTCTGGCACTGGGCCCTGGGAAGCCCCCCGCGCCCTCCCTGTCCGGCCCAGTCTCTTCCCGATGCGGTGTCTGGAAAGGCCATCCTGCCTGGCGTTCCTGTTGGGTGCTGCACGTACATACATCTGACTCCCTGAGACCAGCTCCTGTGGGCAGGCTCCCCGCCCCCCTGCGCCCCGGCAGGTGCTGGCACCTACAAGGGCTGCTCAACAACACCTGGTGAATGGGAGAAAGAATGATCACACTGCCTAACGTTTCTACGGGCCTACAGTGTGCCTGGCGCTGTTCTGTGCACTTTATGCACATTATCCATTTTAATGTTTTAGTGTTTGTTTTTGGGGGGGGGCAGAGAGTGAGCAGGGGAGGGGCAGAGAGAGAGGGAGACACAGAATCCAGAGCAGGCTCCAGGCTCTCTGCTGTCAGCACAGAGCCCGATGCGGGGCTCGAACCCACGGACCATGAGATCATGACCTGAGCTAAAGTTAGATGCTCAACCAACTGAGCCACCCAGGCACACTGCATATTAACCCATGTGATCCGCACAATAATCCTTTGAGAGAGGTACTATTATCATCACCATTTATACACAAGGAAACTGAAGCTCCAAATCACACTGCTGGTAAATGGCAAAGCTGGGTTCCAAACATCCTGCCGACTAGCTCCAGAGTCCATGCTCTAAACCTCTGGGCTCTCCTGCCTTGTATGAATAAATGCACAAATGTCCATGGCACGAAGACAACCACCTGGGGTCAGGCCTGAGAGAAAGGTAAAGCTCACCCCTAAGCAAGAGCAAACAATCTCACTGGTCTCCCCATAACATTCCAATGCTATTCTTCTTTGCTTACCTGCCAATATTGATGCCGAAAAGGCAAGACACTCAGTTTTCTAGCTTAGAGCTGAGAAGTCTGCTAGGGGAGGGGAAAGTGGAGCAGAAACACAGTCCTGACTGGCTCCCTGCTCCCTGCCTCGTGGCTACGACAAGATGTGATACCTGGAGCCACAGCAACCATCTTGTAACCATGAGGAAAGGCTAAGATGATTTCAGAAGCACACACTTGGGCTTCTGACATGTGGAGCTCAGCATCCCACAACTGCTGAGCATCTGTTACTTCTGTTCCAGGCTGAGATACAAGACATATGGAAACTAGAAAGGCGCAGGCACTAGGCAATCAGAATGGGAGGCAGCTGGTGGACACCAGCCCGGCTTGATTCTGAACACCTGAATGTGAGTGCCTCGAGGATTGGTATCAAGGCCAGTTTTGCTCGCTGTTGTCTCTCAGCACTGGCACAGCGCTGGGCACCGTTTGCACAGAGTCAGCACACTGTCAGTGTTGGGTGAATGATCCAGAATGTGGCGCACCAAGACCTGAGCACAGCTCCACCCCGCCCAGCTGTGGACGACGGCGGTTCACCTGCCCCAGCTTCAGGTCCCTCGTCTGCGAGTATTCAGCTCACAGGGCTTGGGAGGAAGCTTCAATATCCCCGTGTGGGCAGGACTGGGCGGGGTGCCGGGGACGGGCGCTGGCTGCGGTCACCACCTGCTTTTCATCCTTGCCCGTCAGATGGCCACCAGGGTTTGTCTCTCCTTTAAGGAGACAAAATCTGAGAAAGTAGAGTAGGAAGCACTCCACAAGAAAATGTTGATTCTTATCTTTGACTCGGTGTGGTGAAGCAGTTAAGAGCAGCGATTCAGAACCAGGCTGCCTGAGTTTGAAGCTCAGCTCGGCCACATGACCTTGGCAAGTCGCTTAACATCTTTGTGCCTCGGTTACCCCACCTGTAAGATGGAAATAACAGACGTAGCTCCCTCACGGGGCTGACGTGAAGGTTAAAGGAGTCAACAGGTAAAGTTCTAGAGCAGTGACCGGCGCAGGTGATCCCCGGGAATGTTAGCTTGTGCCACCTTGGGCAAGCTACCTAATTCCGCCTTTCTCTCCTCACAGGATTGCTGCGGGGATTCAAGAAGTGACTCTATGTGAAATGTGAAGTCCCTGAAACAGGCCTGCTTTATGAGCAGGGCCCAGCTAACGTCAGCAAGCCTCGTCCTCTCGGACTGGGGGCTCTCCTGGACGGCCGACTGCCTACACTTCCGTTTTCCCTCCACACTGGTGGCGAACTCCCTGGTCTGCAGAGCTGCCCCCCACCCCCACTCCCCTCAGCTTCCTCCCACTTGCAGAGCCAGCAGCTCCAGGAGAATGCGCAGCACACCTCTCACCCCATGTGCCTAGCGCCTGGCTGGTGTGCAACCGCGGCGAAATGCCGGCTGGCATTGCTCAGTGCCGTGACGTTCCTCCGGCCCCTCTCCTGGGCTGGGACACTGGCGCCTCAGGCCGGGGCGGCCCGCATCCCACCACGCAGAACTCTGCAGGCAAGCAGTGCAGCTCAGCTTACAGGCACAGGGTCCTGGGGGTGGGGTGGGGGTGCTTGCCTCAGGTCACAGCACAACCCAGGCCTCCGTCAGGAACAAAAGGGAGTGTCTAGTGAGCACGGGGTAGGAGTGGGGGGAGGCTGGAGAGGATTCCTCCAGCAAAGGAAGAAACCGTAACCATGGGGAAATGGCCTTGAGCCTCCCAAGGGAGGCCTGTCCCAGGCAGCAGGGACTAGCACCAGGCAGGCAATGCCCAAAGAGCTGCCTTGGGTTTCTGGACCGACTAAGGGACCCAGTGTCCAGGATGGTGCTGATCACTAGGCAATGCACTCCTGACCAGGTCATCTAGACCCTCTGGTTTTCGCAACTATGAAATGGGTATCAACACTGCCGGTCCTGCTCTGAATCACAGGAAACTACATTTCCAGGATTCCTGTTAAGTTCAGCCAATGGGCGTGCTTCTCCCTCTCACCCTCCTCCTTGGACAGAGTCTCAGGCACCCCGACTGCCCTGGGTTCCAGTAATATCGCCCACCCTTCGTGTCCTTCCTGCTTGGTTCTGGTCTAGGGACTGCCTCCCTGTCCCTGTTTGGTTCCTCTGTTCCTCCATCACTCAGTTAAGACAAGTTCTCTGTGCTGAATTCCTTCTGCCTGAAATACTTAGAGTAACACCTAGAAATGCCTAGATTCGGTTTTCCTGACAGATACACCTGTCCTGTTTGCATTTTAGGGCCATCTGAGACTGAGGGGGAGGAGACGCAGCTGGAAACTGAAAAGCCCCCCACATATCAAGGATTATTTTATGGAAATTGCCTCCTCTCTTCCATAAGGCACAGGAACACTGTGAGCACGGAGTTTAAACCCCTCCAGGACGAAATGATCCAATGTTTGAGAACTGCTTCAAATTAATCCGAAGGCAGGGGGTTGGATGAAGCAAGCCTGGCGCAGTGCCAGTAACTACAGGCGCCAGTGACAGGTCTGCACCTGTGGGCTCTGTGTGCTCCTCTTTCCACCTCTGTAAATGTTTGAGATTTTCCATTATTAAAACAAAACCAACAGGCAAGAAAAAACAGGTCCCTATTCTGTTGGTAGGGGTACTAACGGACAGAATCTTCTTTGAAGGCAATTTGTCAGTTAATTAAATTGAAACCATGTACATCTGTGGACTCAGTGATTCCAACACCAAGTGCAAATAGGAATATACCACTTAGTAGGTGCCGGCACTTTATACAGTTCTATATTACACGCTTTATATTATACGTTCGTAAACCCTAATGAGGTAGATACGGTTTACAGTCTCCATTTCATGGATGAGGAAACCAAGAAACAGAATGTCAAAGTCAGATGTTGACATCCTGACCCAAGGGCCCTGGAATGCAACTGTATTTGGAGATAAGGCCTTTATAGAAGTAAATTAAAAGGAGACCATGAGGGTGTGTCCTCATTCAATCTGACTGGTGTCCTTGTAAGAAGGGATCAGGACACAGAGAGACACCTGGCACCACGGGGGGCACAGAGGAACACAGGCCATAGGGCAGCTGCCTGCCAGCCGAGGAGAGAGGCCTCAGCGGACACCAACCTTGATGGCACCTGGGTCTTAGACCGGAAATCTCAGAACTGGAGAGAAAAAATTTCTGTTGTTCCAACCACCCAGTCTGCGGATACTGTTATGACAGCAACGGCAAACTGACACAGTAGGTCACAGAGCCAGTGAGTGCTGGAACCAAGATGTGGGCGCAGGTCCTCTGCGTCCACACCCCTAACAACAGGGCAGACACAGCAAACTGTACACAATGATTATTTTATCTCCCAGAAGTAAGATGGGAGGGGACGCAGAGAAAGGAGCAACATTTTCAATGCTGACCTTATATACTTCCATAATGTTGACATTTTTAAAAATTCACATGCCATGTTTTTAAAAATTAAGAATACAATCACGTACCTGGAAGTAAATAGATACTTCTCCCCAAATGTGGGAGCGAGGAGTGTATCCAGGCCTGATTTGTCTTTGCACAAGTTTCACTAGAGTCTCCCTCATGCTCCCTAAAAAGCCAGCCAGAGAGAAGCCAGAAATGCTTCCAAAGGCAGACAATCTGATGTGAATTAAAAGAAAAGAGAGGGTAATGGGGCACCTGAGTGGTGCAGTTGGTTGAGCACCCAACTTTGGCTCAGGTCATGACATGTGGTCAGTGAGTCCGAGCTCCGTGTCAAGCTCTGTGCTGACAGCTCAGAACCTGGAGCTGCTTTGGATTCCGTCTTCCTCTCTCTCTGCCCCTCCTCCGCCTACACTCTGTTCTGTCCCTCAAAAATGAATAAATGTTAAAAAAAAAAGATTATGTCTCTCTCTCTCTCCCTCTGCTCCTCTTCCCTGCTCACATATGTGCTCTCTCTAAAATGAAAATAATAAAGAAATAAAGAAAAGGTAAAAGGGTAAAATATTTGAATGTTAGAAACTTTACAACAGTCAATAATGATGATAGTGCTACTAACTGCTGATATTTTCGTATCACATATATGCTAGATACTGTCCAAAATGCTTTATGTATACTATCTCATATATAAATATATCTCCTATATCTCATATGTAAATCCATCCTATATCTTAGGATTAGATACCACTATCATTTCCATTTTCAGTTTAAGGAAACTCAGGCTCAGAGTGGTTAAGTAACTTGCCAGGTTACAGGGCAGGGTCAGGATTTGAACCCAGGCCATTGGGCTCCAGAGTTTGCCCTGAATGACCATGCCCTCCTGCCTTGCTCCATCTTTGACTAGGCCACTTGTGCTAAGGGAAGCCTGAGTCAGGGTACAGGTGCAGGAGGAGGCTGGAGGCAGCGCTCCGCCAGACCAGTAATCAGAGTGTTAAAACCTCAGACCCCCAACTTCATTGGCTTGGCACAAATTAGGAAGCAGAATAAAAGCAAATGTTGCCAAGTCAACGGGAAAGCTGGACTCTCCGTGCTCCGGGGAGAGCACAGGTCAGAGCAGCCTCCTGGAGGACAACTTGGCCGTTCCTGGGGGGAGACAGATGCCTGTCTGGCTCCTGCCACAGCACGACTCCTGGATACAAGCCCCAGGGACTCAGAGGGACACGCGTATGTGGGTGTTCACGGAGTGCCGCCTGTGTGGGGCCAGGGCGACCTGGGTGTCAACACGGGGGACTGGAAACGTGAGGAGTTGTGGAAACACATCCCGTACGGTTGTTCAGTGGGCAGACACAGTGCACGGGAGCACACAGTGACACGGCTAATCTCAAAATCATGCTGTTTGGTGAAACCAGTGGAAATGGAAAGATTGAGATACGGAGCCCAAAACCACTTCTGGAAGCTCTTATTCAAATCTCAATATACATCTCTGCAAGGAGATGCACACAGCTCTAGACACACCACACACACCTCAGAGCAGGGGAAGGAATGGGAAGGGAAAACAGAGAATGAAGGAAAAAGTAAGAAAAACCTACCCACTGAGAAAGGAGGCAACACACACAATTTCTGCCAAAAGACAAGTAGTCTATGGGAGACAGATGTCACATGCCCTCCATTTGTGGGGTTATGTGAGGCTGGAAGGGCAGAAACCGGACACAAATCACTGCACTTCTTCAAAAGAAAATCAGGGGCGCCTGGGTGGCTCCGGCGGTTGAATGTCTGACTCAGCTCAGGTCATGATCTCAGTTTGTGAGTTCAAGCCCCGCATTAGGCTCTGTGCTGTCCGCTCTGAGCCTGCTTTGGATCCTTTGTCCTCCCCTCTCTCTCTGCCCCTCTGCTGCTGCTCTCTTGCTCTTTCAAAATAGAAAGGAAGGAAAGAAGGAAGAAAGGAAGGAAGGAACGAAGGAAGGAAGGAAGGAAGGAAGAAGAAAAAGAGAGAGAGAGAGAAAACCATATTTCTCTGTTCTTAAATGCCACAATCTGTTGGGCCTGACATAGTTTTTGAACTCAGAGAGCCTCGGGCAGGGAGGAGTCTGGAGGCCCTCTCCCAGCTGCGGCAGGCATTGGATGGTCTACTTGGTACCCACTTCCCTCTTCTCCTTGATAATGGACCCCAACTGGTTAAAGGCAATCAAGGTGTGTCATTCCTCTGGTGATGTGACTGGGCTGGCAAGGGTCGGGGGTGCATGACCTAAGCTGGACCAATCATGGACTAAAGGGAGTATTTATAACCCACGAGGGATGCTTTTTTTCCTCCCTCTCTCCTACTATCTGTGGACAAGAAAGCAAGTCGGCCCTGACTCTCACTGGCAGCCATTTTGGGACAAAGAGGCATATCTGTATGTGTACGTAGACATATCTATATATCCGTGCCTCTATCTCTCTCTGTCTCCATACTAGCGTAAAGCTAATGCTGAGAGCCTGAGTCCTTGATGACACACGTTTGAACCGCTGAGCCCACCCACCTGATGGCCACTCCCCGACAGACTGTGAAGGCACGTGAAACTTCCTTGCTTTTTAGCCAAATGATGTCAGGGTTTGTTACCTGCACCTAAAAGCATCCTAACAGAGACCCACGGACAAGGCAGCCATTCCCTGACTGTTAACAAGGAGAAATCTCTGTAAGAGGGCAATGGGGCATCAGAGACACCCTGAATCCCAACACAAGGAGATTATGTGCAGGTCTGAAGCCGCACGTCCCCTGCCCGCCCAGATGGCACCTGGCATGTGATGATGCAGCGAAGCCAGCTGCGCTGTCCTTTGTGCGCAAGAACCTCCCACAGAGGGTAACTGCGTTTCCCTCATTCATCACAGGAGCCCAGCGAGCTGCCTCAAGTTTCCTACATTCTGTTTCTCCTGAGAATGGCAGGGGGTCAATCCCCAGCTGGGGAAGAGGATGAGGACAAGAAAGCCCAGCCTGGCTCTCCCGCAGGGGCTCTCTTCTGGAATCAAAGGTCGCACTTCTGGATCTGACCTCAGCGGGGCTCTCTGACACAGCACGTGGCCAGAGGCCCCTGGCGAGCAGCCCTGAGGAGCCCTGACCAGATGCCCTGTACCACCGGTCCATCAGAATCAGGGAAAGGCCCAGGTTAGATGCCTGGGAAACCGAAGGAATCTGAGCTCTCGCGTTCACCTGTGCCAGGTGCCAGTCGCTGCTCTGCCACTAGGGAGCCCTGTGATCAGGGACGAGTGATCGGCCTTGGGCTGCCTCATCTATAAAATACGAGCAGACATACCCCTCTCACAGAATTGTGCTGGTAAAATGAAGTGACACATGTAAACTGTTTAGGATGGAGCCTGGCACAGTAAAAAGGCTCTGTAAATATAAACTATGGGGCGCCTGGGTGGCTCAGTTGGTTAAGTGTCCAACTCTTGGTTTCAGCTCAGGTCATCATCTCATGGTTTGCGAGTTCAAGCCCCGAGTCGGGCTCTGTGCTAACAGTGTGGGGCCTGCTTGGAATTCTCTTTCTCTCCCTCTCTCTCTCTGCCCCTCCTCTACTCGCTCTTCCTGTCTCTCTCTCTTAAACAAAAAAAACAACAAAAGAAAACGTAAAAAACAGAAACTATTTCATCATTATTATTGGATGGAATATATTTAATTACTTAAGTATAATTGCATGCATGTACCTGTTTTGAACGTACAGAACTTTGACACGTGTGTAACCCACACCCAACAAGACACAGGCTGGCTGATGACACGTATTAACGGGGTACCTTGTTCCTCCCCTGGAGTTCCCTATCTCGGGGGGCGGGGTCAGGAGACCACAGGGATATGCATTCTTTGGGACTTGTGGTGGCCCAGGGATGATCATAAAGCCATTTGTCCCACATGAGGAGGAGCCAGGACCTTGTCCTTGTACACAAAGCCCCTTCCCAGACTTGTGTGGCCAAACACAGGAGTTAGGACCCAACTCCTGGCAGGTCAGGGTCCGCAGTCACCCCTGAAAGGCTCTCCAACAGTTTCACTTGTCCCACATTCAGGTCCCCTTCTTGCAGCTCTCTCTTACCAGATTCTTTCACCCCAATCTTTCCTGCAACAGCCAGACTCATTCAGAAATGCGGATCTGGCCAGGTCCCTCCCCTGCATAAGCCCCTTCTGGACCTGACCTTGGGATAAATTCTCAACTACTCCGTGGCCTAGGAGGCCCTGTGTTCTGCCCTGCCCCGAGCCCCGCCTCTCTGGCCAGAGCCACCCTCTGCTCCCCCTTTGTCTCTCCTCCAGTCTCACTGGCAACTTTTTTGAAACAGAATTTTTTGTTGAGATCACTGTAGACTCACATATACTTGTAAGATATGGAGAGATACCACATACAGGCACACGTCAGAGATGCTGTGGGTTCAGTTCCAAACTACCATAATAAAGTAAATCTTGCAATAAAATGAGTCAAATGAGTTTTTGTTCCCAGCATACATAAATGTTATGTTTACAATCACAGTATAGTTTACTAAGTGTGCAAGCATTATGTCTAAAAAACTCACAATAATGTATATACCTTAATTTAAAAATACTTTTTAGGGGCACGTGGGTGGCTCAGTCAGTTAAGCATCCAACTTCAGCTCAGGTCATGATTTCATGGTTTGTGGGTTCGAGCCCCACGTCGGGCTCTGTGCTGAACAGCTCAGAGCCTGGAGCCTGCTTTGGATTCCGTGTCTCCCTCTCTCTCTGCCCCTTCTGGATTCAAGCTCTGAATCTCTTTGTCTCAAAAATAAATACACATTAAAAAAAATAAAAAATAAATAAAAATATTTTATTGGGGCGATTGAGTGGCTCAATCAGTTAAGCATCTGACTCTTGATTTCAGCTCAGGTCATGATCCCAGGGTTCTGGAATTGAGCCCCGTGTTGGGCTCCACACTGAGTGTGAAGACTGTTGGGATTCTCTCTCTCTCCCTCTCTCTATGACCCTCCTTTGCCCACACACATACTTTCTCTCAAAATATATAAAGAAACACCTAAAAATCCTTTATTGCTGAAAAATGCTGATCATCACCTCTGAGCTTTCAGGTAGTCATAATCTTCTTGCTGGTGGAGGGTCTCGCCTTGATGTCGAGGGCCACTGACTGGGCAGGGTGGAGGCTGCTGAAGGCCGGGGTGGCTGTGACAATTTAGAAAAATAAGACAACAGTAAAGCTGGCCACATTGACTGACTCTTCCTTTCACGAATGATTACTGTGTCGCTTGCGATGCTGTTTCATAGCATTTTACCCACAGGAGAACTGCTTTTTAAAAAAGTCAGTCTTCTCAAAGCCTGCTGCTGCTTTATCAACGAAGTCTATGGAATATTCTAAATCCTTGGTTGTCATTTCCACAGCTTTCACAGCGCCTTCACCTGGAGTAGTCTCCAACTTGAGAAACCTCTTCCTTCCTTCAGCATAAAGAAGTAGCTGCTCATGGGGCGCCTGGGTGGCTCAAGTCAGTTCAGCGTCCGGCTTCAGCTCAGGTCATGATCTCACAGTTCATGGGTTTAAGCCCTGTGTTGGGCTCTGTGCTGACAGCTAGCTCAGAGCCTGCTTCAGATTCTGTGTCTCCCTCTCTCTCTGACCCTCCCCTGCTCACACTGTCTCTCTTGCTCTCAAAAATAAATAAAACATTAAAAAAAAAAAAAGAAGTCGCTGCTCATCCCTTAAAGTTTTATCAGGAGATTGCAGCAATTCAGTCCCATCTCTAGGCTCCCCCTCTAATCCGAGTTCTCTTGCTGTTCCCACCACATCCACAGTGACTTCCTCCACCGAAGTCCTAAGTCCCTCAAAGGCATCAATGAAGGTTGGAATCAACTTCCTGCAAACTCCTGTTCATGTTGATACATTGACCTCTTCCCCTGAATCACAAAGGTTCTACCTGGCATCTAGGAGGGTGGATCCTTCCCAGAAGGCTCTCAATTTCCTTTGCTCAGAGGAATCACTATGGGTGGCAGCTACGGCCTATGAAAATGCAATTGTCAAATACTAAGACTTGAAAGTTGAAATGACTCCTTGGTCCGCAGGCTTCGGAACAGACATTGAGTCAGCAGGCGTGAAAACATTGTGAATCTCATTGTCCATCTCCATCAGAGCTCTTGGGTGACCAGGTGCGTTGTCAGTGAGCAGTAACATTCTGAAAGAGTCTTTTTTTCTGAGCAGTAGGCCTCAGCAGTGGGCCTAACATATTCTGCACAGCATGCTGTAAACAGAGGTGCTGTCATCGAGGCTCTGCTGTTCCCTCTACAGAGCACAGGCAGAGTAGATGAAGCATAAGTCTTTTTTTGTGTTTATTTATTATTTCTTAGAGAGAGGGAGAAGGAGGGGCAGAGAGAGGGGGGCAGAGAATCCAAAGCAGGCTCCACGCGGACAGCAGCAAGCCCGATGTGGGGCTCGAACTCATGACCTGGCCTGAAGTTGGACGCCCAACCGACTGAGCCACCCAGGTGCCCCGACGAAGCATAATTCTTAGGGCTCTCGGATCCTCAGAGGGATCGGTGAGCACTGGCTTCAACTTACAGTCACCAGCTGCACTGCTCCTAATAAAAGAGGCAGTCTGTCCTTCACAGCTTTGCGGCCAGGCACTGACGTCTCTCTAGCTGTCAAAGTCCTCCGTAGCATGTGCCCATTCCCAGTTGGGACTGACTTTGTGCTCAGCACAATTTCTCCGGGTGCACCCACACGGGTGCAGGTTATCAGCAGCCTGCCCAACCAGTCATCTGCCGAAGGGCACTGAGGCTGCTTCAAGTCTTTTACTTTTATGCATACAGTTCCTGTGAACAACCATGTACAGGTTTTTGTGTGGACGTTAGTCTCATTTCTCTGGGAGAGACAAACACCCAAGAACGCAATGGCTGGGTCCTGGCATTGTTGCATATTTAGTTTTTAAGACCCTGCCCGTCTGTACCGGCGAGCGGCTGCACCCCTGGACATTCCCATGTGCAGAGTTATGAGAGATCCAGGCTCTCCACATCCTTCTCACTGGCAACTTTGGTTCATTCCTCCAGCTGATACTGACTGGGCAGCTCCTGGGGCCTGGTACTGTCCCGGATACTATTTTGGGTTTATAGTAACGAATAAGACACATAATTCGTATCGTCAAATAGGATCGTACATGCTAAAGAGAGTAGACAGGCGACACACAGGTCAACAAACTGACTCTGGGAAGCGGAAGGAGAAAACGACAGGGGCTGTGAGAAGGGCAGTGCGGCCGGGCGCCAGGGCAGCGGGCGGGCAGTCACAACACAGTGATTATGAAGCCAGGCGGCCTGGGTTTGCATCCTGCTCTGCCATGTTCTAGCCATATGGCTCTGACAAGTGACCTGGCTTACCTGTGCCTCAGTTTCCTCATCTATAAACCCGACAGTACCTACTTCATAGGGCTGTGGGGAGGATTAAACGGATCAATACCTGTAACACACTTAACAGCAAGGATCAGGCCTGTGGCGGGGGAAGCGGCAGGCTCAGGAGCCCTGGTTGCGAGCTTTGTGGGTTTCCTGAGACACAATGTATCCAACCGCTCCAGGGAGGCCCCCACCCTGACGTCACAGCCCTCCCTGCTTTGGGAGCAGGCAGCCTCGGGCGAGCAGAGGAAGGACAGCAGGGCCTCCACTCACCCAGCAACCTGCAGGGACCACCTGGCAGTGTTGCTGCCCAGGATGCCTGGGCCTCTCCCCCCAGGAATCTGACCCGATTCCCAGGCTGGAAGGTGTGGGGGGTGCTTAAGGGGGAGGCGGGCAGATTGACCTGGGCCCTTCCTGAGAGGCTGGGGCACCGGCACAGGGCCTCCCCAAACAAGCGGCCCACAAAATAGCTATTTCCTGTGTAGTACCGAAGAGACAGGGGCCATCTGGAAACCCCCTCCCCGTCCTGTCCCTCATCTGCCCAGGGCCTGGCCCAGGAGAGGGAACGGAGACAGCACACTGGCTGGCATCTGACAAAAGAAACAGGGGAGGGAGGTGCCGCTGGCAGCCCGGGCCTGGGGGGAAAAGAGGCACTCTGTGGGCAGTGGGCTGGTCTCTCCTTGAAGAGGAAGGGATCACAGGTCAGCGATGCCCAGACTTTCCGGGACGGAGGGGGTGCTGCTGTGGGGTGTGAGGCGGACCCCCGGTGGCCCGGCAGGCATGGACCGGCAAGCCGCTTCTTTCCTGGGGACCCGTGAGTCTGGAACCAGGGCATCGTCTCCTGAGGTGAAGGTCCTTTCAAACCTGCGCACTGAGTGGCGGAGGACAGCACGCTTCAGGGCGCCACCTGTTGGGCAAGGGCTGGAGCCTGTGACCCTGACCGTGACCCTGGCTTGCGGCAGGGTCCTAGAGGAAGGAGTCAGGACACCAAGCTTTGAAAGGACACACAGGAGTGAAACAACCAAACCAAACCGTATCACCGCTCTCCTTAAAACCCTTCCAGGGCTCCCAGAGGCTGGAGGAAGAGAGCCCCAGTCTGTCGCCCCTGCCCCCCACCCAGGACACCCCGGCCTGGGCCCCTCCAACACCCTTCAGCTGCGCACCATCTCAGGGCCTCTTTACAGGCTGTTCTCTCTGCTCAAAACACCTGGCCCCTGGGCGAGTTCCCATTTATCCTTGGGGGTCACTTGTTCAGAAAAGTCTTCTGGGACCCTCCCAACCCCACCCCAGCCTCAGATAAGACCCTCACCTCCCACCCTGCTACTCTCTCAAGGCACCCTGGCTTTTCCTTAGAGTTTAATTACCACTTAAATTATGTGGTTATTGAGTGATTATATCTCCCTGACCAGAGAGTGAGTGCCATGAAGTCAGAATGATGGTAATGGTATTACTTTTAACAACAGCTCACATTAACATACTAACATATTAACACCTACAGTTGTTTGACAGCATTATCTCATGGACTCCATACAACCGCTGTATGAGGGCGACACTATTATTACCCCATTTAGATGGGGAAGCCATGTCAGTCCTGCCATGGTACCAGGCCCTGACTAAATGATTAGTTGGGGGGAACCCGGATACCCCGGTTACATTTCTGATTATTCCTTCCCTCTAAAACCCATGGTGGGGAAGAGGGAAGACGCCCTGAGGAGACAGAAGCCCAGGCCCATCAGACACATTTTTGGGGCACTCTGGAGTGACAGCCTCTAATTTCAAGGGCCCCTTCAAGTTCTAATTCCTCCCCAATAGGAGAAGACCCTATGTGGCTACTGCGTGTCAGATGTGGTGGCCTCAGCACTAGGGACAGAGCAACAAACAGGACACGCGGGGCCACACCCTCACACAGCTCACGTCTGCTGGGGAGGTAGACACAAGGCCCTGACTCAGAAAAAGATCAGGGAGTGGGGGAGGGCGGGAGGAACAAATGGGTAGGGCATGAAACTGTTCTGTATTATCTTCACGGTTGGATCCATTTCGTACCTCTGTGAGATCAATTTTCTGTAAACCTGAAACTGTTCTAACAACAAAAATATGGGGCGCCTAGATGGCTCAGTCAGCTGAGCATCCGACTTTGGCTCAGGTCATGATCTTGGGGTTTGTGAGTTCAAGCCCTGCATCTGGCTCTGTGCTGACAGCTCAGAGCCTGACGCCTGCTTCAGATTCTCTGTCTCCCTTTCTCTTTGCCCCTCCTGCTCATGCTCTGTCTCTGTCTCTCAAAAATGAAAAAAAAAAAAAAAAAAAGACAAACAAACAAATAAAAACAAACCCAAAAGCTGGGTCTCTCTTGAACCTGCTCCCAACAACCAAGTGAGTCATGTCCCTGCCTTCGCGGCTGTTTCCAGGAAGTGCTCTGCGCTCTCTGGGTCCCCTCTCCTCCAGATACCTCCTTCTCAGCCTCTGACTCGGACAGCTTTTCTCTTCTCTATCAACACCTATCAACACGCCCTCCCTTTGGTGATCTCATCTGGTCTCCTGGCTTTAAATACTGTCTCTGCTAAGGGTTCCTACATTTCCCTCAGCAGCATGGACCTTGCCCTGAAACTCCAGGCTGGGATATCCGACTGCCTCCCAGCCAGCTCATGCAGCGGCCTAAAAGACATCTTAGGTTTAAAAAAAATTTTTTTTTAATGTTTATTTTTGAAGGACAGAGAGACAGAGCACGAGCAGTGGACTGGCAGAGAGGGAGGGAGACACAGAATCCGAAGCAGGCTCCCGGCTCTGAGCTGTCAGCACACACAGCAGGGCTTGAACTCACGAACCACAAGACGGTGACCTGAGCCAAAGTCAGACACTTGACCGACTGAGCTACCCAGGCGCCCCCAGACATCTTAGGTTTAACACACTCAAAGGTGTGTTCCCTCCTCTTTACACCACCTTCGCTTTCTCCTGGCAAACCTCCGCTCAGGTGGTCCTCAATGTCTGCACTATTTAGCTGGTGGTGAGGCCAAAACCTCAGTGCCGTTCTTCGCCAGCCCCTCTCACACCCCACCCCCAGCCCATTCATACTAACTGTCGGCCCCACTTTGAAGATAAGAGGACCTGCCTACGCCCCGCAGTGTCTCCCGCCCAGACCATGGACTTGGTAGCAGGAGCTTCCTCCCTAGTTCCCTGGCTCCCACCCCTGCTCCCACACACAGCCAGAGGGACTCTGTTCGCATGACTCAGATCACGGCCATTCGGCGCTCAGAACCCTCCCACTATACATTTAGGACAAAACCTCGGTCCCTACAAGGCTCCACATGAATTCTCTGACCTCATTTCCTCCCGTGTTGTCTTTTATTTTAGCCACTGAGGTGGGTGTGGAATGGTATCTCACTGTGGTTATCATTTGCATTTCCAAGATGATGATTAAGGAAGGTGAGGCACACACTTTAAATAATAATAATAAATGGGTGCCATTTACATGGCATTTATTATACGCCAGGCACTATGCTAAGTGCTTTTATAACTCATGAATCCTTTCCAAACCTCTTAGGCTAGATGTGTTTTGGAATTCTGGATAGTTTGGATTATTTATTTATTTATTTTAATGGTTATTTATTTTTGACAGAGAGACAGTGGACAGAGTGTGAGTGGAGGAGGTGCAGGCTCCACACGGTCAGCATAGAGCCTGATACAGGGCTCAAACTCATGAACCATGAGATCATGACCTGAGCTAAAGTTGGACACTTAACTGACTAACCCACCCAGGCGCCCCTGGATAATTTGGGATTAAGAAAAAAATTTTTAATGTTTATTTTTTAGAGAGAGAGAGAGAGATTGAGAGAGAGACAGACAAACAGACAGAGCGTGAGCAGGGGAGGGGCAGAGAGAGATGGAAACAGAAGCTGAAGCAGGCTCCAGGCTCTGAGCTCTGAGCACAGAGCCCAACGCAGAGCTCGAACTCACAAGCTATGAGATCATGACCTGAGCTGAAATCAGATGCTAACTGACTGAGCCACTCAAGAGCCCCTGGGTAATTTGGAGTTTAGACTGACAAAAGAGGGCCTGAACCCCGGCAAGATCTGGGGAAGCATCCATTCACACTGGTATTTCTGCAGCAATGATAGTCTGTTTGGATCATGTTCCACCTGGGATCATGGATCTGTATTTAAATCTCTGATTCTCCACAAACCATTTTATGAGGTAGGTAGTATCACCAATTCTAGTTCATAGATGGGGAAGCTGAGGCACAGAAGGTAAGTGCTTAAGCCATAGTCCAACACAAGCCTTTTTTTTTTCACTACTGTAGTCTATACCAGTTCTTAGGGTAGCTGACTGGAAATTAATCAATACTGAATGAGTGGATGAATAAATGAATGAATGATATTGAGCTGGGAAAGTTGGAGAACTTGGGCTCTCTCAACTACTTATTGCTTGTGGCAGGAAAGTCAAACACCACTGAATTAATTCTGTGTATTTAACCTAATTCACTGTGATTACAAGAACTGCCCAAAAAGAAAGCAAGATCCGCCCCCCCCCCCCACAAAAAACGATCCTCAGAGTTATCTTTTAGAGTTTCCGTACTACTTTATTTTGAACAAAGTGCTATTTGGGAAAGATACATCAGCACCTAAAGACTCAGAAGGTGCTCGTTTGGGTGATGATAAAACGGCAGCCCGTGTTGTAAGAGACTAGAAAACATTCCCAAGGGGCTGACGTCACAATTCCAAGTGTGGTCAGGCACCTTAACAGGCCCTTTAAATATTCTTTTAACAAAGAATAGGGACAAATAACTGTAAGCAAATCCACTTATTTTTTTTTTTTTGCGGTTTTGGCAAATGAGCTATAAAATTATTATCCCTTAATTGCTTTTAATATGGAAAAGTCTTGTTACTTCCACTCTACTCCATAAGCCTAGCACAAAATGTTACAGGTCTCATTGTCACCACTGCAATAAACTTGCTGTGATGCAAGCATTACCTGTGTCTCAATGTAGCCACATTAACAAGCAAATCCACTTATTTTGAACAAAATACTGGATGTAAAAGTCTTATGATACAGAGGGTGGCATTAAACTAGAATTTTTAAAACAGAAAAAAAGTGTGCGTAAGGCAACACTGCGACCAGTCTTCAAGCATGTGCCGCTGCGTGGTGTGAAATGTAATTTTCCTAAATTGACAGTTTTTACTCATATCAGTATTATTAATCTGACTCACAAATAAGTGCTTATGTAATCACTTTTATGTATTTACATTTATTCATTCATCCATTTTCAGTAACTGTCTTTAAATGTAACATAGTGAGTTAGTGGCTATACTTCAGAGATTACCAATACACAACTAAGAGGAGAATAATTAAAAAAAACCCAAAAACACCTGTCTGATATATGACTGGGTTCTCGGGAGGCTTGGGATCCAGTTTCCAGTGAAAACATAATAATAAGTTCAAGAAGTGCCATATCATAGGGGAACCTGAGTGGCTCAGGTAATGATCTCATGGTCCATGGGTTTGAGCCCCCTGTTGGGCTCTGTGCTGACAGCTCAGAGCCTGGAGCCTGCTTCGGGTTATTTCTCTGCCCCTCCCCACTCATGCTCTGTCTTTCCCTGTCTCAGAAATAAATAAAACATTAAAAAAATTTTTTAAGAAAAAACACTTTAGGTGAATGTGAAAATGATGGATGCTAGCAATATGTGTAAATGGCCCAAAAAGTGACTCTTGTGACAAGGATGTCTGTGAAGAGTATAACATTGTTTTCATGATACGTGAGAAGATGGGAGCAACATTTAAATTTTAGCATTTTTGATATCATGATTCCAAATGTGTCCTAAAATCAGTAAACTTAAAAAATATATAAGTAGACAGCTGATTATGTTAGCTTGCATCCCTAAACATTTCAAGTAGGCCCCAAAACTTAAAAAAAAAATCTCTTTGAAAAGGTGGGGAATACCTTGTTATAGGACACATGGGGTTTTTTAGCCCAAGTATTTAAAAAATTTTTGAAGGAACACATTAGCTTGCAAACGTGATCATCTTGGAGGATTGTGAGTCCTTTGATTTCTTTTTAAACAACAAGCATTACCTTGATACTCAGAGAGGCGGACAAATGAGGCAGCTTTATAAATGTGAAGCTCACTCAGGGACATGATAAAGTGGTAGTCCTCACCCTTGGCCGCACCCTGGAAACATCTGGGGAGCTTTAAAAGTAAACAGCCCACGCCTGGTCCCACCCTTGGTGATTCTAATGAACTGGGCTGGGGTGGGGCCCAGGCCTTGGGGTTTCTTAAAACTCCGCACATGACTCTGATGTGCAGCAAGGATGAGAACCATTAAAGCAAGGTGTTTCAGAATTTTTGGTAGAACATGTTACGAAGGGCTTTTAGAAAATGAAAAGGTCCCACAGTCAAAGCAGCAGGATCTGTCCTGTAAGGTGCAAATGTGCACCGTGATTTTTACAGGAAGAAGACAGTGCAAGGGGGGCGTCTATGAGCATGTTATGTGTGTCTTTCTGCTCAGTGCTCCTTCTCTTGAGCAGCCATGCCATTAGCAAGCCCCGTCCACTCCACCTCCTAACCTGCCCCCTCTCCTGCCACCTTGGTCCTGTCCTTCACTGCCTGCCTGCTGGACTCTGGCAGCAGCCTCCCCCTGCCCTCCCACTGCCCCTGTACAGTTCATTACCCACAAAGGTGAGCTAGCGGAGGTCCCTGGGGCATATACAGTTTGCAAAAGCTTCTGCTCTCTACAGAGATTGCCCAGAGTGTCCCTAACCACCACACTAGGACTGGGAGGGGTTTGCCCTAAAGTGTAGGCAGCACCAGGAACAGCAGAGCTGTGGCAGAAGGAACCTGGGTCCTCGATGCCACTGTTGAGCTGCCATGTCACAAGCCCAGAAGGTGGCCTGAGGAACCCCGGACTTGGGGGTTGGGGAGCCCACACACTCCCTGACTGCCTATGCCAGCATGAATGGGGTTTTCCGTCACAGCCGAAAACATCCGAGCTATACACCCTCTGTTCCAAAGTATCCTATTTGTTGGTCGTACATTTTTTTTAACCAGGTAAAATCACCTAATTTGCTTTTCGTGTTTATTGTCTCTCCCCTTTTTAGGACTCCAGTTCTACAATAGCAGGGATATTTGTCTGTCTTGTTCCCTGCTCTGCCCCTAGTACCTGAAACTGCCTGCCAATGAGGAGGAACTCTGAAACAATGACTGAGCTCAGTCCTTGCAACAGCTCCAAAAGGTAGGTGTTCCAAATACCCAAGTCCTCCTGACTTTTCCCTGTTGTGACCCTGCAGTCACATGGCCTTCGTCTTGCTCCTTCACAGAGTCCAGCTCCTCCCAGTCCAGAACTCCGCCAATGCTGTTCCCTCTGCTGGGAATGCTCCCATGCATTCCATTGAAGTCTTCGGATCCTTCAGGCCTCCTCGCTAAGGTCAGTCCTTACAGCATCTTCTGATCTCTCCCAAATACATCAGGCTCCCCGTGGACATGCCCTCCTGGCCCCTCCATCAGGGCACTTAGAGCGGATGCAATCGCACAGCTGTTTCTGTAATTAGTTACTCAGCTTCTGTTTCTTTCCCTGAGAATGAGCTCCAGGAGGGTGAGGGCCCTTTTGTACTGCCAAACCTCTAGAGGGCCTGGCCCACAGAAGGTGCTTAATAAATACCACACCTGACTGTCGTGACCAGGACATTTGTCGTTCACTGAATACCACGTACCTTGCAGTGACACAGGGTCGTGCCACTAGTTCTGGGTGAGAGCCGAAGTGAACTGCTTCGCTCTGGGCCTTAGCATCTAAGCGCTGCACTATGTGACTCACTAGTTCCCTGTCCTGCTCTGGTGACCCTGGAGGCTATGTGTTCCAGTCGTGAGGCTTCAAGACCAGAGCCCATATCCACCTATGTCTCTGAGGTACAAGGTAATGCCCCCCTCAACCTGACCTGCCTTGTGTCACAAGTAAGAAATTGACACTTGTTATGTCCAACTTCTAGGGTTTCACAGTGCAACCTGTTACTGCAGCAGAACCTTGCCCATCGCTAGCATTCCTGTGACGGAAGGAAGGCAGCTAGATTCAGAGACAAGCGTGATCGCAGACTGGGAGGTGAGGAGTAACGCCATGGCCTCCAGCGGCCGGAACTGAACCTCAGTGAAAGGAAGGGGGGGGGGAATGTATGCAGAGAATGACTACTCCCTGGGGAATCACCACTTTCAACTCCTGATACAACCAACGAAAGGACCCAGAGCCCCCACTCCCTTGAGAAAGAGCCCACCTCGGGGCCCTCATCAAACACAGCTTCTCAGGAATCACAGCCAAGTCTCAGCCCCTGTGGACGGGAGGCAGCTCAGGAGCCAGCAACACCCTATTAGCCAGAGGAAGCTGAACCAGCAAGACTGCATGAAAGGGCCCGGGCTAATTCAGGCTGACAACCCTCGCGCGGAATCACCCACTGGGGTTCTGCCTCTCCGGCTCCATCCCAGAGAATAAATCGCACTGTCAGGTCTAATTTGGGCCTCAGCTGATGGGCTGAGCAGAGCATCCATGCGTTCTGGCCACGGAGGTCAAGGGCAGCCCACACACTGGCGGCCAGTGGTGAAAGGCCCAGGGACTGGTTAGGTGGACAAGGACCGGGAAGCCAACAACAGTGGGTTTCCAATACAACCAGAGACACTCTGCTCTGCTCCTGTGAGATTTCTGGCCCAGGCCGTTTCCGGAGCACTGTACTGCTGATCCTGGCACCGTACCAGCTTGGAGCTGGGCACAAGGTAAACACTCCTATTTGGTAAATAAGTAAGCAAAACAGCGCCAGCGAGTGCGTACTATCTTACAGGCTGGAGATCTCGCTGCCTGACCCGTGACAGTCAAGGCTGAGACATATAAGCCGCCGCCGCCACCACCTCCATCTCCTGTATTATGTCACTACTTTGTGCCAAGCACTAAGTATTTGAGATTCGTAATCAATTTTCTGTCTTTTTTTTAAGTAGGTTTCATGCCTAGCGTGGAGCCCAATGCGGGGCTTGGGCCCTGAAAATAAAGATCTGAGCTATGATCAAGAGTCAGATGCTTAACCGACTGAGCCCCCCAGGCACCCTGATAATCACTTTTCAATTCTCAAGGGATAGGAAACTCCTGGGTTACACTCCCTACTCTGGGCATAGCTGGACCATTCGTTTTACCATTTTGATTTCAAGAAGCCTGCCCTGAAATGCCAAGTCAGCGTTCGGTGTCCCAGTCCCCTGCCCGGAGTTCCCACAGCCCTGTGGCTTTTCCCTATTGAACTCCCATCGCTCCAGGCTGTTTACCCAGAGATCTCTCCCACAGTGCTCTCTCTCCAGGAGGGCGGCTCTGGGACCCTCCTTCCAAGCACAGGACCAGGAAATGGGAAATGCCCAATATTTACCAGATGGATGGAAACCCAAGTCCAAACCCCTCATTTTACAGAGGAAGAAGTGGCGATTCAGAAAGAAGAAAGGGGAGATTCACTGAAGAAAGGGGGAGTGGAGAAGGGGAAACTGCTCCTTGATGAATCTCTTCCTCCTGTGAGGCCCGAAGCTGCCTCCAGGAGCCCTAGCTGACCTCCAGGCTGGCTGGGCACCTCCGGGGGCCCACCATCCCCTGGGCTTCCCCCATATGGCCCTGAAGCGCTCTGGGCTGTCACTGTCACTGAGCGCTGGCCTGCCTCCCTCCCGGGATGGGGAGCCCCATAGTGCAGGGTCCACAGCCAGGAGGCTCCCACCCCTGCACACGGCTACACCACAGAGGAGGTGCATGTTAGATGTGTGTTGAATCGACCAGCAGAACCCAAAGAAAGGAAACAAGGCCTGAGCCTCATTCTAGGAAGACGAATCAAAAGCGCAGTTATACTTTCTTTGGAAAGCAGAGGTCAGAAGTCTTCCCAGCCTCCTGCAAGCCAGGAAGCGGACGTGCGGCTGGTGCTGCTCACCAGGACTGGACGAGCACTGGGGAGAGGCAGAGGCACAGGGCAAACACGGTTCACAAGAAAGCTCTGCAATGACTAAAACGTCCCCAAAGCAAAACACACTGCTCTGTTCCTCCTCCGCTGGGAGAATTTAAAACCGAGGTCACACAGCTAGCAGTCTGGGGGCTCCTGGACCTCTGAGGGGGTAACCAGTGGAGTGCCAAGAGTGAGGGCTCTGGAGACAGACTGCAAAGGTCCCCACCCTGACTCCCTGACTTGGTCGGTGGCTTTACCACTCCGTGCCTCGGTTTCCAAGTCACTCCTGTGGGGAGATCACAGCAGCGACTTCACAGGGTGGGTGCAAGGGGTAAATGAGATCATGCATGTAAAGCGCTCACATAAGGGCTAGGCACAGAGTCAGTACCCATTAGTGTTAATTATTATTGTCTTTCTTCCCCTGTGGAGCCAGGCGCTCTTGGCTGGCTAACCCAACTGATGCTCTCAATTCCCTTTTCCTCTGGCTTCCTCCTCAGAAGAGGCTGGAAAAGCTAAATCAAATTTCCCACCTTCCTTGGAGCTAGGGGAAGCCATGTGACACTGCTGGCCAGTGAGATGCAAGTGGAATCTTCTGGGGGGACTTGGGGGAAATGCATCAGTGGTCCAGAAAAGGGAAACATGTGCGACTGGGGCTGACCCTCCTCCCTCGTCTGACTGGCGCTACAGCGCCAACCTCGCCATCGCAAGGGAGGCCGAGGGAATCAAAGAAGCTCCGGGCTGGACACCACTCACCGAATACCTTCAGGTTTGTTCTTATGGGAGAGAAATCAAAGCTTGGTTGTTTAAAATGCTATAAGCGGCGTTTTCTGTTCTTGTAGCTAAAAGCATTCCTGGCTGATGCACCCATCATGACACAAATGGCTCAGGGCACCTGTGCATGGAAACTGTTAGCCAACCTCTGTTAGGTCCCTGGGTGAGCCCCCTGACCTAGAGGAGAAGGGAGACTGAGCCAGAAGAGTGCCTCCCAAACCTCAGTCTTCTTGCTCTTCTTTTCAGCTGCATCTAGTCCCATCTGTGCAATTATTTACTTAATCTTTTCTTTATACCAATTCGTTTTTATTTTTATTTATTTCTTTGTTTTAAAGTAATCTCTCCACCTAATGTGTGGTTTGAACTCACGACTCTGAGATTAGGAGTTGCATGCTCCACCGACTGAGCCAGCCAGGAGCCCCAGTAAACCAATTCATTTTTAAACGTGAACACACACACACACACACACACACACACACACACACACACACACAATTTAAAAAGGAATCTGCTGGAACCCCCAGGTGGTATCTGACTATTGATTTTGGCTCAGGTCATAATCCCAGGGTCGTTGGGACTGAGCCTCACATTTGGCTCCACACTGAGCGTGGAGCCCGCATGGAATTCTTTCTCTCTCCCTCTGCCCTTCTCCTTCTCTCATGCGTGCTGTGCTCTCTCTCTAAAATAAAATAAAATGGAAGCTATATTACTACCAAAATGAAAAATTAGTTATTTTTTGTTACAAAAATAATTTAACAAATAATAATAATAATAATAATAAACAAATACAAGGTAAACAAACAAAATATGTTCATCTACAAACCACTAAAAGTTATATGATGTAGCATAATTTGGGTTTATTGGACTAGCAAGAATTCTTCATTTTTGCCTTCTATCGGGAAAAAAATATGTCAGAAGATCTGGAAATGCTTTGCATTATTACAGGGCGACAAAGGGTGAGAGCTGACAAGGGGCTGCCCCCCAGAGGGAACACAGTGTCTGTTGCTGCAAGTCCCGAAACCCTGTTCCAAAGTGAGCTTATGTGTTTGGATCTCCGGCCGGCTTCGGGAAGAATTGGGCTGGGTACCTTATTCTTACTCGGGGCCTCCTCAGAGAGGCCCTCTTGGATTACCTGGCCTAAAACCGCCCCTGTCCTTCCCACACAGTCCCCTTCCTGCTTCACTGACTTCTCCTACATTCACTTGTTTGTCGTTTTATTCTCCAGTAGCATGTCAGTGCCCACAGGGAAAGGATTCTGCCTTGTTCATTCCTGAATCCCCAGCACCTAGAATGTGACGGTAGGTTCTCAGAAGCATATTTATCATCATGGTCGTGAAGCACAAAGGAAGACTGAGGAACCATTACAGACTGGACGAGACTAAGGAGACATGATGACTAAACACAGTTTCACATCCTGGATAGGATCTTGGAACAGAAAAGGGACATTGGTCGGGGGGATGCCTACGTTGGTTGGGTGTTCAATTTCAGCTCAGGTCGTGATCTTGTGGTCTGTGGGTTCAAGCCCTGCGTTGGGCTCTGTACTGAGAGCTCAGAGCTTGGAGCCTGCTTCAGATTCTGTGTCTCCCCCTCTCTCTGCCTCTCCTCTGCTCGGACTCTCTCTCCCCAAAATAAAAGAAAAACTATTTTATATTTTTATTAAATAAAATAAAAAAAATTTTTTTGAAAAGAAAAGAATAGGACATTGGTGGAAAACTAGTAAAAGTTGACTAAACCCTGTTAGTTCACAGTACTGGACCAGTGCTCATTTGCCGGTTTTGGTAGCTGTGCCAAGGCTGCCTAAGACGGTAATATCAGGGGTGTCCTGGGTGAAGGGGAGGTACATGAGCTTTCTGTACAGTTTGTGGAACTCTTCTGGAGTCTAAAATTCCTTCAAAATAAAAGAATTGTGCTGAGAAGCATCTTTTGATGGAAATGTGGCCCCTTGAGACCATCCCACGAACTGCCCCAGGTCCCTGGGCAGAGCCTTGGACCAGGAAGAAGGAAGGTAAAGAGACCCAGTAAGCAGCCAAGGAGAGAAGCTGCTGTCCAGATTCGCTTAGTTCCCAGAGCACGACCTGCTGGTCCCTGCAACTCAGTCAACATCACGGTCACATGAACCGTGCAGAGTCTGGATGTCAGAATCTTCTCTTCTCCACCTTCCATACCATTAAGGGCTTTTCTGCTTCGAGGATCAGATGGTGCCCTCACCTCCAAGCACCCTCACTGCATCCTGCCAACAAAGGTGCGCATCCTCCTTTTGGAACGCTCCACTAGCAACCAAGTGCCACTGCTTCGCCTATGCCAAAGACACGCACCAGGACCTTCGCTACCAAGTCCCCAGAAACCTAAATATAACATATTCAAAATCTTTACGTCACAGGTATTTGCTATATGCCCGTGTATGAATTCTGTGTCAGTCCCTACGCTGTACCTTCAGCCTACAGAGGAATGCCACATCCGCATGGGGTGGGCAACAGGGCCGTTCTGTCCTTTGATGGCGGTGGCAGGTAAGACACTGAATGTATTTGTTTATGCTCAGAGAACTGTATGCCAAAGAGGGAATTTTAGTCTGTGCAAATTTAAAAAAATGGAATTAAAACAGAGAGGGTGTAATACATGGATGTGTGCCATGCACGAAGATTTCAGGGCCACTCCGCGGCTGGGGACGGTGGGAAGCACGCTGCAGAAGCACCACATACCGCCCGGCTTCTTTTCTCTCTGCGCCGCAAACCACGTAGGCGCGAGTGTGCGTTACGGGGGAATGTCCACCTGACTGCTGACGCAATTAGCTCCGAGCGGAGGTGTTAGACTTGCAGGTGACCGTAGGACAGGGAAGGAGACTTCCATTTTTCCCTTGATACTTTTTCAAGTAATTTTTAAAAACAATAGAGGCCTACGTGGACTAGTTGTAAAATTTAAGCCGACGGCCACGCTGTACTCACCCTGTGTGCTCCGGACACTAGGGCTCCTCGAGGGTCTCAGAAGAGCCAATGTCAAAGGCTGTGCATCTGCGGAGAAGAACAACACAAGGTTATGTTTTTGGCCAGTCCCAGCCTTCCTGCCACAGTTTCCACCATTCACAAATGACCCCCTCAGCAAATGTTTACGGAACACCTGCCCTGTGCTAGGCACCAAGGGAACGCCAGTGACCAGGCCAACGTGGCTGTCCTCAGCGAGAAGACATTCCAGTAAGGGAGGAAGACAATAAAACAAATACATGATGCAGAGTCAGGGAGTAGTTAAGTGTCTTGATGGAAACTAAGCAAGGCGAGGAGAATGGGGGGCCTGCTGCTTGCCGGAGCGGCCAGAGAACAGACACTTTAGTCCAGGAGGACCACAGGCTGGGTGCCTATCTGTGCAAGAGCCTTCCAGGCCACGGGAATGCCCAGTGCAAAGGACCTGAGGCGGGGTATGTGTGTGGAGCATTTTAGGAGCGGCAGGAGGCTCCTGTGCCTGGCACAGGGAGAGTGAGGGGGCAAGTGGTCAGAGATGAGGGCAGGGAGGTGACAGGGGCAGATGGAAGGCCACTCACTATAAGGATATTTCCTCCAGACAATTTTGAGTAGAGGAGTGGCAGGGATAAATAGTGCTTGTCCTGACTTGTACTTTTTATTATTAATTTGTGTTTTAAAATATTTAGTATGGTTGTTCCTATTTGGATATTTCATGAGGACTTTATATTATTAATTTATGGTTTTGAATACTTAGAACGGTTGTTCATATTTGAATGGATATTTTAGGAGGAATGAATGTCTCCAGGGTCTGCACTGTTCACCCGCACGTTTCAGTTTAGGCCAGGTACTTACTAAATCAGGAAGATGAGGTCTGAGGGGATAATCTAGAACCTTCCTGTAAGGAATGGCCATTAAATAATGACTCTCACTCCCCATGTGCCAGGCCGTGTCCTAGCAGACACGTGCTGACTCATTTCACTCACTAACCCTAAGAAATAGGTGTTTACGATTACAATCATGCTACAGAAAAGGAAACTGAGGCACCGAGTAGGTAAAAAAAAAAACAAAAAAAAACCCCACTAACTGAGGCTGCCCAGCCAGTCAAAAGTATATTACAGCTGGAATGAACTCCGGCAGCCTGGCTCCAGAGCCTGCTCCTGGCCATGGGGCTGGGCCAGTGGTCGTGCTCAGTGAAGAGAGCTAAGTACAGGCAGATGATGCCCCCGCTTCTCCAACAGCACGATGTCCAAATGCTACTCAAACACCAAGGCTGAGCTCAAACTCCAGCTAGCTCCTCCAGGAAGCTCCCAGGAAGGAAACCCAGTGAGTAGCTAGCCAGCTCTCCAAAATCTAGGAACCAGGTTATCTTTGATAATCTTGCTCCTAGGTTCCTGGAGAAACCAACACGGGTTCTCAAGACTTCTCATGCCAGAGAGCCCTGCTGGCAGCCTGCTAAAGATGAGTGCGGACTCCTTCTCAGAATCATGTGTTTAAGTGAACAAAATACAATACCCAAGGCTATAAAGGAAACCAATTATATTAAGATATCAAAGTATCTGTAAAATAAAACCTAATCCGAGATACGGTAATATTCGTGCTTCTTTATGAATGCTTTAAATTACAAGATCCTAGTGGTGCATCCAATAACCGTAGTAATTTAGAAACAGATGAGTGTAAATGATATTTTGCAATATCTGCAGCAACTGTAACGTGATATGGAAATATTTTTAATTTCTGGTGGTGAAAAAGTCACAGTATTGCAATACAATTGTAGCTTTGGCCCTCATTCCAAAGGAAAGGATATGCTAAATTCCGGATGGTAGAGGGAATAAAGCCGTAACCTTTTTTCCCCAGCCAACTTCACAGTCCTCTAAATTCCATCCAAGGACGCTTCAAGGATCTGTGGACCTAGGATTAAGAATCCCGATAGGGTAAAGGTAGAGCAGGTTCCTCGGGAAGGTAGTGACCGGGGAGTGTGAGGCAGATTCAGACCCTTGTGGATGCCGTATGGGAAGGGGTCCTGGAGGGCCAGTCATACAATCCAGGCTGGCCAGTAAAGCCACTGACCCTCCTCTCCCTTGCTCCTTGCCTCCAGAGATGGCTCGGGGTGGCCCTGGCATTGAAGCCATGGTGATTAGGTTCAATAAACACCGGTCTCAGATCATGTCCTGGGACTATAGGGAAAGAGACGGTTTATTTCTCTTGGGGCTCTGCTTAGCTGGTTGAATATATACGTAGAGCTGCCTCAGAGCCTACGTGACAACAAAACCAACACAGAAGACTACAGAGCCAGGAAGTAGAAGGAAACAGGGTCCTGGCGATGTCGTGGAAGGCTCTGGATCTAGCCACACCTGAAGCCATTCAGTGTACAATGTCCCAGGCAGTAAGTGCAAATACTTCTTTTTACACTTAAGCAGGTTGAGCTGAATTTCCGTTTGTTCACAAAACCAAATGACTCCATTAACACAGAAGGGCAGAGTTGAGTGCAGCTCTTGACAATTCCCATAGCTCACTACCAAGCCATTTAGGAGAACACAAAATAAAATTAGACACAGTTCCTAAACATAGAAATAGCAAATAGAGAAAAACACACACTCTTTAAAAACTCAGAAATAGTCTCCTGGGTAGTTGGCTTTCCCTAAGCTGGTCTGTGAGGCCCTGACAATTGGGATTTTCAAGATGCTTGACAGGGGAGGAGGGAACCAGAAGCACCCAGAACATTTTCCTTTATCACCAGACTTTCCATTTAAAAAATTCCTGGGATGATCAGAAAGCCCCTGCAATAAAACTCCTGTAAAATTGTAATAGCTGCCTTTTAAAATACAGCAGGAATTGCTTTACTGCCACTTTCATTCTTCCTCCTTCCTTTCTCTAGAGTGATGTACATGGCTCTTTAAAGGCACATCAGCAGTGACGTGTGGTGGTGCCACGTCTCTGTGACTGGAGGGAGCTGTCATATCCATCAGTGCCGTGTCCCTCATACATGGGAGGGGACGTAGCAGAGAGGGGGATGCTGGGGGATTGTGGAAATGGCAGCAAGGGTGGGCTACAGGGTCAGCACTTCGGCCAGGACCCCAGATCTCCGAGAGCCCCTCCTCACACCACCTGGGAAGGGAGAAAGCCCGTGGATTTGTCTCATCAATCCCAGCACACCTGCTAGAGCAACAGCTCTCCTGGTCACGGGGCCACGCATCTCACTTCCCAGGTTTATTCCAAGAAACAGAATCCTAGGTGACAGAACCTGGGGATGAGGGGATGTTCTGGCCTGATTCGCAGCCAAACTGGTTCCTCCCCTTAGCCACTGTGATTGGCTCCAGGAAGGACACGTGATCCAAGCAGGGCCAATCAGAGTAGGCCCTGGAAAGTTTGCTGGAATTACTGGGGGGAAAGGGATGGGATGGAAGGTAGGGGCTGCGGAAGGCCTCTCTGCCATCTGGGGCGGGGGGGGGGGGGGGGCACTGGAGAATGAAATCAAAGCTGAGAGAGGCAGAACCCTGGCAGAACCCAGAAGTGGAGAAGGGTAGCTTCCTGACAAGAATACTAGAGTGTTGGCTCCAGTCTGGCCAGCTCTGGGACTTTCAGGTCCCAAAGCCATTAACTTCCTTGTGCAGTTTAAGCCAGTTTGAGCTGGGAAGATTCTGTCATTCACAACAGAAATAACTGACTGATGGAACCGGAAGGGACCGCAGAAATCGATATAACATTCCTTCATGTTTCGGTGCACATGATCCTTTCTAAGAAGCTGACAAAACAAAACTATGTCATGTCTCTCCAGAAAGGGGAGGGGGGACCCTCCACAAAATGCTGTGTTTCCAAAATGTCAAAGGGCTCTGAAGCCCCGTCCAAAGGAATTGGGTGAAGAACACTCTGATCCAGTATGAATCGTGCACTTGATGGATAAGGAAACTTAGGTTCAGAACGCTTATGTGACTTGCTTGGACCCAGGGCTGGGGGAGGCAGAGCCAGGCCTCTCTCCCTGAGGAAAGGTGTGGTCCTCAAGGGAGCCTGCGGAGGGTAAGGGGAGGCAGCGGGGGAGGCTGCGGGCCCCCACGCCCCCATTTAGTAACAGCAGTTCCAATTTTTTTTCTGCTTTAAAAATTGGGCTTTTAGGGAAGTGTCCAACCACTCCACAATAACGTATGGAAAGCCGATCTCCTCTGTCACATTTCAGAGCATTTACATGTTATTGACCTTGGTTTCGATCCTTACTGACACCTTACGAAGAAGGCACTACTGCCACGGCTCCACCTGAGGTGTTTCTGCAGGGGTGACCAGCCAGGGCACTGCTCTCTGATCCCAAAGCAGCCCAAGCACCTGGGCCTTTCTGCTCCTGTGCTTCTGGGCCTCGAGCTTCTAGTCTCCCTTGTCTTTCGGTCTCAGCTCGATTTTACCTCTCCACTCCCCTCAACTTGGTCCTTCCCACGGACCAGGGAAAGAAGTGGTGGCCGACCTGACGGGTCAGAGGGTACGACAGTGGCTGGACTTGCTCTTCCAGTGGGAAGAATTACTAGCCCCAAAGGCTAGGACCAGGCACCAGTTCTTTCCCCTTCCTCTGGCCAGTGTTCATCTACCATCTAAGATCACTGGGGGCACACGCACTCCTCCTGACCAAGTGCTCACAGGGACAGCCAGGCCTTTCTCCTCCGGGCAGCTCGCTGTATGAGTGGCTGATCTAGGCATTTAGACCTAAGGTAAAGGAGAACCCAGCTCACTGGGGCCTTTTGCCACAAGCCGCCTTCTCCTTTCTAGACTTTACCAGAGCTTCACGTTGGCCACAGGGACCTGCCCGCCTATTAATAAAGAGGTTCCACCATCCTTCATTTAGAGAAGATTCCATTATGCCCATCTTTGAAATAGGGACTTAGAAAATCTGTTCATTCAACTGCCTCTACCCACCTGCCAGCAAAGAAAAAGCTGCTATGCAAAGAAAAGACTCTGCCTTGGGAAAATCTAGACCCTCGACTGCTATCCTGTATGGCAGCTGCTGAGATCATCTTGCAATTAATCATGTTTTCTCTTATGACCTATATTCTATTAATAACACACTAACGACTTAGCACTAGTTCTTCCACTGATTGATTCGGTCCACAGATATGACTAAGGCTGCGTCACTGACTTCGAGGGTCTTACATCCTCATTTCCTGTCCCCTCCCATGCCCCCCACAGAAAATTAGCATCATGACATAGGGCTCTGAGGACCTCACTGTGCCAGGGGGCCCAGCGGCTGTCCTGCCTCCAGCCTAGCCCAAGTAGCTGGGCGGTAGAGTGGCTGCAGACAGACCACAGAGAAGCTGCCGCGGGCAAGCGGCCAGGTGTGACCGCTTCACGCGCCGCAGACCGGCCAAAATGCCGGACTCCGGCGCCACCGAACATTACTGGAGTTGTCGACTGAGGGGAACTCTCGGTCACCGCGGGGGGGAGCATTCACAGGAACAGACATTTTGAGAGAGCAGCTGGCAATTTCTTGTAAAGAGGAAGAGACGGTAACCTCAGTGACACACTTCACTTCCCCACTGACTGGGGTCTGGGATTCCCTGCTGAGTTCCCAGACCCATGTGGCCTTGCAAGTTCTCGCTCTGGCTTAAAGCATGAGGTTTTAGCTTTGATTTGACTACATGCCAGGCACTGTTTCCAGTTAACTATCAACTCATTTGACCCTTAGAACAACCCTGTGAAGAGGGTCTGCTGGCATCCCCATTTGTAACTGACCAGCAAACTGAGGTACAGAGAGGTAATTTGCCCAAGATCACACAGCAAGCAGATGGCACAAATCCACTGAGATCTGAACCCAGTGGGTCTGGCTCCAGAACCGCCAACAACGCCACTTCCCAAACGCAGCAGTTAAGAGTATGGGGGGCTCAGCCCCGAACCGCAG
Organism: Suricata suricatta; assembly: GCF_006229205.1. Taxonomy (NCBI): domain Eukaryota; kingdom Metazoa; phylum Chordata; class Mammalia; order Carnivora; family Herpestidae; genus Suricata; species Suricata suricatta. The sequence goes on along the minus strand of NC_043715.1, from coordinate 44,392,921 downwards.
CTCATTCCACATCCAGACATCAATTTCAGATGGATCAAAATACAAGTGTATCTAGAAGAGAACACAGGAGCATATCTTCATGTTGATGTAGGTGAAGGTTTCTCATTCAGGAGTTCTAGGAGTGTGTTCGTCTCACAAAAAGACTCATTCAGGGCGCCTGGGTGGCTCAGGGCACTGAGCGTACGACTCTTGGTTTCAGCTCAGGTCATGATCTCACAGTCACTGAGTTTGAGCCCCGTGTTGGGCTTCATGCTGACAGTGCAGAGCCTACTTGGGATGCTCTCTCTCTCTCCCTCTCTGTCTGCCCCTCCCCTGCATGTTCTTCATGTTCTTTCTGTCTCTCAAAAATAAACTTAAAAAAAAAAAAAACGTATTCACACAGTCCTTTATCCCTTCACCAGCGTGCTATGCATATGTGATACTTGGATTCAAGAGGGTCTTGCCTATCCCCAGAACAATAACTCTGCCAGAACACGAGTGAACTCTCTGGGTGCGCTCCCCCCGCCGCCGCCCGGAAGGTGGGTGTGGCAGCCATCTGTGGCCATGAGCAGGCAAGAGAGTGAGAGGAGGGCTGGAATTGACCACGCCTCTGCCACACCATTGAACCACATCCTTTCCCTCCAGATGTTACTTGACACTCAGGCTCTTAGGTACTGAACTGACAATGCCGCCCGTTTCAGGCCGATACTTGCAGCCGAAAGCACGCCAAACTAAAACACCTTGCCACAGCCAGACGCTGGCTGCCACGGGCTGTGGAGAGTACAAGCAGCCATGAACACGGGCTTGAAGGTGTCTCAAAAGGACTCAGAGATGAGCTTTGGGAATCAGACGTTTCCACTAAGCGTGACTGATCACAGGCATCTAGAGATTGACACGGCGTCTGAATCAATTCTCGGAGGACCTGAGCTGCGAGCTGCCTTCTTTCTCCCTATGGACTTGTGAGAGCAGTCAGGGAGACTGTGATTTTAAGGGCTGAACCCAGCCAGCTGGCACAACTGCACCGGTGCTGCTGGCCCCAGGCTCCCGGGCCGGGGAATCCTGCAGAGCTGGTGGGTCCTTTTTCCTCCTGTCACCAGCCATTTGCTGGATGTGCCAACAGTTAAGCCCCTTCCTGCACTCCATAAAAACAGCTCGTCAATGTGGTTGACTGTCGGGTGCTTTTCTACAAAGCACTCCCACAGACCTCAGCTAATCAGATGGAAGATGGTGGAGTGGTCAATCTACCAAAATAGGTCAGTCTTTATTTTTTAATCCTCTTATTCACAAGGTATTGAAAGGGAAGAATGAAAAAAAAAACCCAACATCATTAGCGAGAACATCTAGGGTTACTCAACCTATCTGTGCCTCAGTTTGCTCACCTATAAAATGGGGATAATAATAATCGCGGTGTTGTGAGGACTAAATAAATTACTCTAGGAAAATATTTGTTTATTTATTTGTTATGTTTTTATTTTTCATTTTGAGAGAGAGAGAGAGAGGGAGAGAGAATGAGTGCATGCAAGCAAGCAGGGAAGGGGCAGAGAGGGAGGGGAGAGAGAATCTTAAGCAGGCTCCACACTCAGCATGGAGCCTGATAAGGGGCTCGATCCCAAGACCCTGGGATTATGACCTAAAATGAAATCAAGAGTCAGATGCTTACCTGAGCCACCCAGGCATCCCTCTGAAAAATATTTAGAACAGAACCTATTATACAGTGAACATTCAATAAAGGTGAACTACCTTTGAGACATGAATTTTTTGGATGGAAGGCCTGTGAAAAGCTTCAAAACCCCACTCTCTACTCCACTAGACACACAGAGAAAGGTACTGCTCTGATTCTGGCCACTCAGGGAAGGAAGGAAGCTTGAAGGTCCCGGCTACTGAGGAGAAGCTGGCTCCAGGGCCCAGGGTACTGTAGGCAGGAAATGGGCCTACTAGGTGCTAGCTGCCACCCAGCACCCATTCTTCTGGTTCGTCTCTGAGTGCTCAGCTACTACTACATCTCCCAATCTGCCCTGCAGCTCGGGGTGGCCAACAAGAGGTAAGCCGAACTTGTGGGGCTTCAAGGAAAATCCCTCACCAGATACATGGAGTGGACTATACTTTTGTGCCCCTCCCCCCAATTCCCACCTGGATTCAGACTCACTGGCTTGCTCCAGGAGTCATATTGGACCACGATGCCACCTTTAGGATGAAAGCCTTCTGCTAAGGACGGTGAAGACAAAGACAGAAGGATCCTGGTTTTCCTGACGTCCTTGGAACTGCCCCACCAGCCATGAGCTGACGATCTCTGGACATTTTAACACGAGAGATATCGCCTTCCGTGGAATGGAAACGGTGGTTATTGCTGGTCTGCTACTGGTAGCTGAGTGTACTTTCCAAGGATACTAGGGTCTTACACAGCAGACGGCCAAGGGGACAGCGTTCCACACCGGAGAAATCCTTCTAGAAACTGCCACCATTTAATGTGTCCTCATGCTTTAGAATACCCTCAACCTCTCAACAGCAAGCAGAAAGCTAGGCACTGAATTTCTCACAGAACAGGGTTAAGCATTTTGCCCTACGAGGAGGTAAAATAAGAACTACTGGAGATCTACGGAGTCATTCAGTCATTACGAAGTACTCCCCTAGGCAGACCACTGTGCGTGCTAGGGTGCTAGATACGGTAGCACAGTCTCCGCTCTTACAAACCTTACAGTCCAGAACCGGGGACAGAAAAGAATCAAATAGGCAAATAAATACGTGTATGAGTATGAATGTTGAAAAGTACCATGTAGAAAACCACGGTGGATTTTAGCCCGGGACTGAAGAGAAAGGAGAAGGCAGTCACGTGAAAAGTGGAAGTAAGAGTCTTCCAGAATGCCCACCAACAGAAGAACGGATAAACAAAAAGCAGTGCATCCACAGGATGGAATACTATTCAACCATAAAAAGAAGGCACCGATTCATGCCCAGCATGGATGGACACTGAGAACAGCACGCTGAGCGAAGGAGGCCAGCTGCAAAAGGCCATGTACTGTACGATGCCATTTACATGAAATGGCCAGAAGAGGCAAATCCAGAGAGACAGAAAGTAGATTAGTGGTGCCAGGCTGGGGGGACTGCTGATGAGTACAGTTTTGTTTGGTTTTTTGTTTTGTTTTTGGGCCAATGAAAATGTTCTGGAATTAGATACTGGTGATGATTGCACAGCCTTGTGAATACACCGAAACCCACTGAACCGTGTATTTTAAGAGAGTGAATTTTATGGCGTGTGAATTGTATCTCAATTAAAAGGCTCTCAAGGGGCTACTGTGAGTCAATCACTATGTTGATAATAAAGTCTCTAATGAAAGTTACAAAAAAAAAAAAAAAGGAGGGAGAGAGAGCACCCTAGGAGATGGAGGAGAATGCGGGAGGCCCGCGAGGCGAGATCAGTGCGGCGCAGGAGGGATGCTCCCAGCCGCGGCAGACGCCCAGAGGTCCCCGTGAGCCACGGTCATACACACGCTTTTTATTCTAAGTATGAGGGAAGCAGGAAAGTGATGTGTTCTGATCTGCATTTCTGAAAGACTTCTCTGGCTGATGGACAGAGACGGTCAGGGTTAAAAAGCAGCAGGGAGAACGAGGAGGTGGTCGCCGTGCTATCCATGGGGAGAACGTGGAGGCTGGGACCCAGGCGAGGGCAGAGGAATGGAAAGGGGGAGGCTGGCAGAGATGTGAATTTCAAATCAAGGACGCATGGGCCTCGTGGACGGGCTGGCCACGAGCGTGAGGCCGAAGAGGAAGATGCGCATGTCTCGTGAGTTTTTCCAAAGTGGCCTTCTGCCAGAGTCAGAGTGTGCACAGAACAAGAGCAGGTCACCAAATGCCTGTGAAATGAACTGAATGAATGACCGGCTTTTATTGTGGGGCACATTTTTATGTTTTCAGTTAAGATGTTGAATTCTCTCTCTCTCCACGTATATATACACACACGATCCTTACCTTTTACATCCGTACCCATGCCTGTCTCTCTTGCATCCACTGGTAGAGAGTGCACCACTAAACCCTCCAACTACCCATCTGCTCCAAGCCTTTTATACATACACCCCCCCGAAGCAAGGTAAAGCTTCTAAGTCAGTAACAACAAGGTCCTTGCAGCTCTGAGGGGCTCAGAGAAGCAGGTAAGCCAGCAAGAAGGGAACCCTCACTTCTGATCAACAAGCTGGAGGAGAGGAAAGAGAAAGAGATGCTGCTCCCGACCCAGGAAGTGTCCCGCTGTCGTTTCAGTGGGGGTGGGGAGGAGCAAGAGATATAGTCAAGAAGGAGAGCGGCATCTGGGTGGCTTAGTGGGTTAAGCATCTTGATTCTTTCTTGGTTTCAGCTCAGGTCATGTGACCTCACGGTTCCTGGGATCGAGCCCCAGGTCGGGCTGACAGTGAGGAGCTTGCTTGGATTTTTCTCTCCCTCTCTCCCTGCCCCTCCCTGGCTTGCACGGGGCACTTTCGCTCTCAAAATAGATAAATAAACATTAAAAAAGAAAGAAGGAGGGAAGAAAGCACTGTGAGTAAACATGGTCTAGTCAGGGGAAGAAGCCTCAGTTTGACCCTTACGCCTTTCCCGTTAAGAACAGCCACTGCAAGTGAAGACCAGCAGAGGACAAGTTATAACCCAAAGGGGTCATTAGCCCCAGACCACTGCCAGCCACACCCATTCTGAGGGAAACACCAGGGCCCAAGAAAATGAATACTGGAATCAAGAAGTAGGAAAGGGGAAGAAATGCAGAGTCTCATAGAGAACATCTCCAGGGCCACGGCCACCACAGACCACAGGGCAGACAGTGTGCCTGGAGCAGTGTAATGCAACGGTCTTGTGGGGATGTGTCCACCCAGAACATTCCTTCTAGGTCCTCTTTCCATGGCAATAGGGCTCATCTGGTTTAAGAGTGGGACATGAGGAACATTTCACTGCATGATTCTTTTTCCTTTTTTTAAAATGTTTTATTTATTTTTGAGACAGAGACAGAGCATGAGTGGGGAAGGGCAGAGAGAGAGGGAGACACAGAATCAGAAGCAGGCTTCAGGCTCTGAGCTGGCAGCACAGAGCCCGACGTGGTGCTTGAACCCACAAACGTGAGGTCATGACCTGAGCCGAAGTCAGAGGCTTAACCGACTGAGCCACCCAGGCGCCCCTCACTGCCTGGTTCCTGTGCAGGGGGCTTGGTTCACGGACGTAAGGAGAATTGTCACCTGTGCTGCCGGTCCCGGGAAGCTTCATCTGGAACAGAGCCAGGGACCTGATGCCTTGACTTTAGCATTTCTGAAACTCCCCTGTGTTATTCTCACGAGTGGCAGATCTCGTAGCACTGCAAGGTTCAAACACCTGACCAAACGCTGCTTTATTCACTCTACGGAGACTGGGAAGTAGGTCACAGTGCCTGGCTATCATGGTCAGTTAGAAGGGACTTCCCACATGGCGCCCGTGTTAGCCTCCTAGTCTGAGGTCCCAGTGAGGGCTCACCAGCACCATGGACTCTCCACCTGTGGCCGGAGCACCCTCCCAAGGGGTCTCTAACGTTGACCGATGTATGGAGTTTGTTTGCACCACAGTTAAGGATACTGCAACGTCTTCCAGACAGAACCCTGGGCTGAGTCGGCCGTGTGCCATGGAAGAGAATGTGAGTGTGACATCCTCACTCAAATACCACACAGATACATACCCCTTTGTCACTGTATTTCCCTGAAGTGGGATCATAGCATCATATTTACTTCTCTGGATCCTGTTTCCCCTTAAATATTCTCACAAAAATGCCTCCAAATCAACTAGTAGTGGGTTTCACCCACTCTTTTTTTTTAGTAGCTAATATTCCACAGTATGGATATGCCACATTTTACTCAACTGTTCCCTGAAAAATGGGCATTTATTTTATTTCTGGGGTTGGTTTGCCCCTGTGATAAACATCCTTTGGCATGGGGGCCATTTTTTTCTATAGGGTGGGAGTGCCGTACTGAAAAGTATTCATGGATATCACATACTTATATTATGGAAGGGGTTCAAGATCAAGGTGTAGGGCTGTGTACGTAATATGGGCTTGGCTTTGTATGGAGTATTTCTGGAAGAACACACGTGAAATGGGGAGATGGGTGTCCTCGCAGGAGGGGAATTCGGTTTCCGTGGATGGGTGGGGGGTAGACTGACTTTCTGGGTTCCAGCTGAAAGTTTCATCATGTGCATATTCTGTTCATTCGAAAATAAATAAGAAATCTTTTTCAGGCTGCCTTCTAAAGAGGTTGCAATGATTCACACGTCTTCCAGCAACCTGGCAGAGTACTTAGCTAGCTCATTAATGCCCTATATTTTTCTCCTTCAAGGCTGTCCCCCCTGCCCCCTTTTTATTTTGACCTAGTATGAGCTGAAGCATGTCATATTTTACCTCCTCGTGATCCACAATTCCTCCTATTCTACAGCCCTTGGGCAGGCAGAAAGCAGACTCCCAGAGATGCTAATTTTGACAAGTGGGCCTGGCCAGCCCCTCCCAATAGCACAGGAAAGATGCCCAAGCCACGATGGCAGCCAGATCTTCAGGGACCTGAGGGCATGGATGGCAGAGAGAGACGGGCAGGGGGCTCGCTCTCCTCCGATGCATGCAGGTCACACTGTTTTCAACTCATGCTGGCTGAGCTGCCCTCTCTAGCCAAGTGGCCTCGAGTCTCCCAAATGCCCAAAGTCTCTCAAAAAGGTGAGAGAGGCCTGCAGCAGCTGCCGCCCAAGGGACCCACACTCTCAAGAACAGGGCACAGGAGGGGACAAGGGACAAAGGACACAAAAGAATCCAGCTCATACAAACGAGAGGCCTTCTCATTCATTTCCTGCAGGCCAGGCATCCTCTATGGCTGGCCCCAAACCAAGGGCCTCGCCAGCCAATGCTTTTAAGCCACACTGTGACTCACAAGACAGGAAAACAAAGCTGACCTCGCGCAGAGACCAAGGGCCCTGCGTGTGGCAGCAACTCTGATATAAGCATCTGCGACTGCATTGCTGGCAGAAGCTCAGGACTGACCTGCAGAGGGGCGGGGAATGGATGAGAAAGGTGGGGGAAGGGAGAGCATAGGACATCGCAAACCAGGCAGCAAGTCCCCTGGATGCAGGTCCTCTGCTACCGTTCTGCCGCCTACACTCCGGTCTGAGCTGGGACTGGCGTCGGGGAAGCCCCGGCCTTTGCCCGAGCAGTTCCCTCTGCCTAGATGACCTTCCCCTTGAGCCTTTGAGACCCAGCTCAACAAGGACGTGTAGATGCGGTGTTGGCTGGAGCGGCCTCTGTGAGCGAGGACCATGGGAGACAGCCCGAGTGTTAGCAGGGAGGAGTCAACGAACTGTGACAGACACACAACGGAATCCTTTACGTCTGCCCTTCCCTCAGCCTCCTCAGCCTCCAGGGCAAGTTCACTGGCAGGTTCTGTTGCCACGGTCTCCAAAAACATATCCTAAACCCATTTCTTTTCTCCTCTTTTTTGTAATTTAATTTTTATTTCTTTTAAGTTTATTTATTCATTTTGAGAGAGACTGAGACAGTGAGAGGGGTAGGAGCAAAGAGAGAGAGGGAGAGAGAATCCCAAGCAGGCTCCACACTGTCAGCTTGGAGCCTGATAAAGGGCTCGAACTCACAAAACGTGAGATTGTGACCTGAGCTGAAATCAAGAGTTGGATGCTTAACTGACTGAGCCAACGAGGCGCCTCTTCCTCTATTCTACACCAACCTGTCACCCTCCACTTTCACCTGGACAAGTCCATCAGCTCCCTGCTGGTGGTCCGGAGTCCCCTCTTGCCTTCTTAGATCCTAGTCTCCACACACAGCCAGAGTGATCAAATCAAACAGGGATCACATCAGATTCCTTTCTTGCTTAAAAAGCCCTAGAGCCTCATTCCCTTCTGTCTCACCCATTGCTCAAATGTTCCCACCACCGGGCCTTCTTTCACTTCCAAGCCTATTCCTACCCCAGGGCCTTTGCACATTTTGCTCTAGCTATTCTCAAGGCTGGTTCCTTCCTGCCAGTAAGGTCTCCCTGTGGCTGTCTACAGTAGTGAGTGGGCATGAAACCTAACTACATGCACTGACACGGACATCTCACGGACAAAATGTTGGCTAGAAAGGGCCAGACCCAAAGGAGTTCAAAGTCAGGTGTGAGATATCAAGAGAGTGGTTTTGCTTAGAGGGGAGGAGTGACTGGGAGAGAACAGGAAAGAGACTCCTGGGGGCTAGAGATACTGTTTTTAGAGCTGGTTACAAAAGTATGTTTAGTTTGTGGAAGTTCATCTAGCTACACAACTTCAGCATGTGCCCTTGCTTATATACTTAAACACACACACAGTTTAATACAATGTTTAAAGAATTAAAACATTTTGGCTGAGCATAATATTTCTTATGATTTGGGAATTTCTCACCTATGAGTCTTGGTGGAAGCCTGGGCCTACCTTGCATTGTCAAAGGCCAGGAACTGGTTCTCACAGCCTCCCCTGCAGCCAGACCATGGGCGCAGGGTCTGAGTTCTACCCAGCAGATACACCCTCCCTCCACGCCCTAAACCAGCTTGGAGAACTAGGACGCGTTCAGCCTGGCATCTGGAGCCCACAGCTGCAGCCTGGCACAAGAGGAGCTCACTGGGACTTGATGGGTGGAAACAGGCGCCCCCCCCACACCCATTTCCTCCTCCGGCACAATAATCCAAGACTGGACCATTCTGTACTTGGGAGCCCATTCATTCTTTCAAGAAATGTTTACTGAGTGCCCACTCTGTGCTGGGCATTGTTCTAGGCACTAGCGATCCATCCGAACAGAACACTGGAGCTAATGATCCTAGCGGGGAAGATGCACAATAAAATAAGTAAAAGATGGGTTAGTTAAGTGGTACAGAGAAAAACAGAAAAGAGAGACGAGTACCTCCCTGAGGAGGCAACATATGAACAAAGACTTTTAGGACACTAGGGAGGATGTGGGTATGAAAGAAGAATTTTCCTGGTAGCAGCAAGAGCCAGTGCAAGGGCCCTGAGGCAGGCACATACGTGGGTGTTTGTGGAGCACGGAGCAGGCTCATGTGCCTGGAACAGGGCACGTGAGGAGAACAGAAGGAGGAGACGGAGCCACAGGTACTGGGGACAGACTGTGTGGGCCTGGTTGGCCACAGTGAGGACTTCGGCTTTTACTCTGGGTAAGATGGAGCCATGGGAGGGTTATCAGCAGAGGAGGGACCAATATGACTGGGTGATTAACATGGTTCCTCTGGCCACGACCCAACTCTCTCCTCTGCCAAGATGGAAACCAATCCCAATGAGAAAGAGAAGTCTGGTCATTTGTGTGGCAAATGTCTGTGAGAAATAAGCAAAAGCTCTCCACCTACTTTCTCCAACCCATTTGAGGCCTCGTGCTGCTGGCCAACAGGGTTTTGCAACATGATTAACAATCCGCATCACATTATAGGAAACCCGACCCTCCCCTTCTGGTCACTGGGAGAATCCCCAAAGCAGATGAAGAAGCAGTAAGGCCAGGAGAGCTCCATCTCCGTAGTCAGCTAGAGCCAGAATCAAGTCCCAGCTCTGCCTCTTAGCACCTGTGTGGCCCATGCATGACTCCTTGCTAGACCTTTCTGAGGCCCAGGCTTTCTTATCAGTACAGAGAGGAGGGGAGGGCAGGATAGGACTGTTGGGAGGATTGAATGAGCTAACAGGTATCGAGTGACTGGCAAAGTGCCTGGCGCAGAGGGAGGCCTAAAAGATGCTAGCAAAGCTGTCGTGGTAACTGGAATACTGAAGGAATAATAAGCGCCATTCTCGGCTTCTCAAGTCTGAGGGTGTCCGTTGGGCAAACTGGACTCTGATGATAGTAAGCAGAGGGCGAGGTGAAGGGTCCTCCTGAGGAGGGAGGCCTTCCAAATGGAAGCTTCTTCGTCCCTCTGCCTATTCTCTGTGAAGTAACTGCCCAGAATATCACCATCCAAGCTATCCACGCACATTTCTCTGTGCTTCACAAGCAGAGACCCCAGCGGAAAGGACCTGGCCTGTATCCACCTCTCTCAAGGAACTGTGAGTCACTGGAGAAGCACAAATAACAGCATAAATGGCAGTCCAGGGCAAACTTCATGCCTCGTCTCCAGTCAGAACAGCACCGGGCCCTCCGTTTGTTCTGTTCCACGCAAAGAGGGCAAGGCCTCTGGGGGACTTCAGGTCCACGTCCGTAACATGGGGAAAACGGCCACTATTCAGGCTTGTTCACGTTCATTCAGCACACACTTACCAAACTACTGGAGCCGGGCGCTGCTCTGGATGCTGAGACACAGCAATCAAAGAGCTCACATGCTAAGGAGAAAGGCGCGCAAAGCAAACACACATATAACGTCAGATGGTAAGTGCCATAAAGAAGAATAAAGCGGGACGACAATGACAGGGAGGGTCACTTTAGGCCATGTTAGGGTGCTCGGGAAGGCCTGTCTGAGGCAGTACCCAGCCATTCAAGCAGAGATCTGAATAAAGTGATGAAATTATAAGCGCATGTATACGTATATTATAATTGTGGATACATCTGACTGTATATAAAATATATACACACAAATAGCAGGAATTCAACACCCACTGTGGAAACCTAAAGGATCTAGTCTGAGAGCTAAGACTGCTCAAGGGGCTCCTGGGTGGCTCAACTGGTTGAGCATCCAACTTAGGCTCAGGTCATAATCTCATGGTTCGTGAGTTTGAGCCCTGTGAGAGCTCTATGTTAACAGCTTGGAACCTGAAGCCTGCTTCGGATTCTGTGTCTCCCTCTCTCTCTGTCCCTTCCCTGCTCATGTTCTGTCTCTCTCTCTCTCTCTCTCTCTCTCTCTCAAAAATAAACATTTAAAAAATTTAAAAAAAAGAAAGCGCTCAAGGGCTGACCAGGATTGGCACCTTCATAAAACCTACGTTCTTCCCTCGGATTCCGGTATGAGAATCACTATCAGGAGGCATTCATTTTTCTCTCCTTTTTCATACTTGATGGTGTACCATAGACAGGGAAGGTGCTCCCTCTCAGGACTGCGGTCCCCCTTGGTCGCTGCTGCATTCCGCTATACAGACAACTGAATTCATCCAGTCCCCTAGGAGGAGGGGGAGGAGAAGGAGGGGGAGGGGGGGAGGAGAAAAAGGACTAAAGCACAACATCCTATCACTATGTTCACTATGCACCTCAGTCGAGGTGCTGTGATGTCTGGATGAGAGCAATGTGGCCTCAGAGGGCTGCCATTGGGATTCAATGAGATGACACAGGTAAGGGACTTAGAATAATGGCTGGCACTCACTGCTTGATAAATTACTATTGTCATTATTATATTTGTTAAATGGGAGCAATCATTTAAAAGCTTTGTATGTAGGGGCATCTGGGTGGCTCAGTCGGTTGGTAGAACATTTGACTTGATTTTGGCTCAGGTCACGATCTCACAATTTCGTGAGTGCAGGCCCCACATCGGGCTCTGCACTGACAATGTGGAGTCTGCTTGGGATTTTCTCTCTCTCCCTCTCTCTCTGCCCATCCCCCACTTGTGCTGTCTGTCTCTCTCAAAATAAACTTATATAAAAAAACTCTTGTATGTAAAAGCGCTTAGCAGTATACCTATTGCGAAGCAGCCATTGCTAGCCGTCGCTACTGCTTTAATTACATTACTATTATAATTTTGTTCATTTCCTCAGCAAGATTCAGTAAAGTGTGTGTCTGGTAGAAGGGGTTACACCTGTAACAAAATGGATGTGGTCCCTGCTTTTACAGAGCTGGTATCACGGAGAGGATGACAGGCCCCGAATACATCAGCTGAGCAGCTCAGGGACAATGGGTGAGGCACAGTGAGGGCAGGCCCCCTGTAGCCATGTTTAAGGAGAGATGTGAAAGGAGAGCCAGCATGGGCAGGCCAGAATTGGGGCGGGGGGTGGGGGTGGGGAGACCAGGAGAAGCAGCAGCATCCTAGGGGCAGGGTACAAATGCCGTGCGTTGAAGGACCCGAAAGCAGGCCAGGTGGCTGGCGGGCAGATGCAGAGGGACCCTCAGGACGAAGCTAGGAGCAGGAGGCAGGCAGGGGCCACAGCACGCTGGGCAGGCCTTTCCACTGCTTTGGAAACGTGGACACTGCGTGGGACACTCCTCAACGTCTAGTGACCCGAGGAGTGAAATGAAGTTTTAGTATTCCCATAGTAAAACAGTACAGCTTAATCACTGTCCTCAGGGTCGTGCTTAAATGACTCCCAGCCCAGAGGTCCTGGGAAGAGGACACAGTAGGTACCCAGGGGGGGACACAGTGAACAGTGATCCCATCGCTGACTGGCCCAAGGACAGCGCTTGACCTCAGCTGGGCCTGTCTGGAGAAGCCCTTCCTGGTCCTGATTAATGAGTTGAAAGGGAGAGATCTTTTCTTCGTTGGGTTGTTTGGGGCTTGGGCTGAGGGAATACAGGGCTATTCTCTTCAGGAGCCTGTCCTGCAAGGTATTACCACTTGGACTGTGGATAACTGGGTTTCCCAGCCATTAGAAGGAAAGGCAGAGGCAGAGAGAGAGAGAGGAGGGAGAGAGAGAAAGAGAGGCACTAATATAAGAGAATGAATAAAGCAGACACAGGTGGGGGGGAGCCGTGAGGAAAGAATCCTGATAGTGGCATTTGTGCTCTGGTCCCAGCACCCATTCTGTCCTTCCTCAAGGAGCTTCTGGGTGGGTGCAACCAGCCCGTCCGTGATCCCACCCTGGCCAGTGACTGGTTCAGGGAAGGTCGCAGGACGTGTGCTAGTCCAATCAGAGAGGAGCTCTGATGCTTTGCACTGCGGCTGGAGGCAGATACCTCCCCTCTCTCTCCAGCCAGGAACAGGGTCTTAAACCTGGACCAGTGGGGCAGCTAGCCTGCAACCTCCGGGGCAGCCAGGTTTGAGGATGACCTGATCATCAGAGGGAAAAATGGAAGGACAGAAAGAAAGTGGGTCACTGTGATGGCCCTGAGCTCCCAGCCCAACCAGCCCAGAAGCTGACCCCACCTCTGGGCTTTCCAGTTGCGTGAGCCAATCCTTTCCCCTAGGGTTTATGGTGTTTCTGTTACTTGCAACCAAGTAACTGACTAGTGCACAGTCCTTTCTGAGGGTTCGCTTTCATTTGTCTGGACCATCCAGCACACTCTGGTTAAATCCTCCTTTTTTGCCTGAGCCGCTAAGATGATAAGCCTTAAGGTGCTCTCAGGGCAGTAACAACAGTTTGGTCAATGACCTGACTTGCCCCTGCCACAGTTTCCCCAGCTGTTAAATGGGGATAGTAATGATAAACACCTCATTGGGTAGTTAAGAGGATTAGAAATGATTTAAAGAATATCTCGTGCATTGTAAATTCTCCACACATTAGCAATTATTATTCTAAGGCACTGAAGGGTAACGGAAAGGTCTCAATCTCTGTAAGCAATTAGCTACACCCCTCCCCCATCTTGTTTGCTGTTTCTTTGTTCAGGTCAGCAAGCCCTTTCTTTACCAACAGTCCCAAAGAACAGCCAGCCCAGTTTCTGTCAGGAGGGTCGCAAATCTAGCCTCAGTAGGGGATCGGAATGAAAAGAGACTGGACTCAACTTCTCTGGTAGCGGGGTGGCGGAGGAAGCCCTCATGAGCTCATTTTTCCATCAAATACAAGCTGGGGTCTAAAGTTTCAAAACACAGGCCAGGGCGCGCTGGCACCGTCCCACGAGAGGCCAAAGAGAAAAGAGGCTGGATGCAAGAGAAGCCACCGCACGGCAGGCTCCGCAACCCACTGTCGGGGGGAGCCCCCCAGCTGGCTCCCAGCCACATCCGCTCTCCGCGGCTCTGAGGCCGCAGGAAGGAGGGGCCCCACCACGTCTGTATTTACAGCTGGGACCGGGCACGGGCACGGGAAACTCGGAAATAAACTCAGTCAGGAAGTGAGAGCTGGAAGATGCTCCCATAGCAACGCCCATCTGGAGCTCCCTGCCCGCAGCTGGAAACATTCAGAAGCGAGGTTCATCTAGAGTGTCCACCACCTTCATTTTTTCCATTTGCACCCGGAATATGTTACTTAAACTTCACTTCCTTGGGGAGCCTCCGGGAAGCCCCTGTTCCATGGCTCAAAAAAAATCCTGTCCTTCTCCTGAACATTTAGGGCACAGGGCTCATCGGGTTGGCTGTGTCTCCCTGTCTCTGTGGAGAGGTGGGCTGTGCCTGCCTTGCTCACTGGTACCTGGCCCAGAACAGGTCTTTCATCCATGCTTCCTGAACAAAGAAGTCAACTGGTTCTCGGTTTTTATTCATAACTTCAGTTACCATGTAAGCACGTGTGTGTGCGTGGCAATGAACTGAGATGCATGGTCCTCGTGAGGGACTTAACTAGTTACGCCCACTGTAAAAATGAGGCTCCTGGGGCGCCTGGGGGGCTGAGTGGGTTAAGCACACGACTCGGGATCAGGCCATGATCTCGCAGTTTGTGAGTTCAAATCCCGTGTCAGGCTCTGTGCTGACAGCTCAGAACCTGGAGCCTGCTCCCTCTCTCTCTGCCCCTCCCCTGCTCATGCTCCGTCTCTGTCTCTTAATAATAAATAAAAGTGTTAAAAAAAATTCATTCTAAAACTGAGGCTCCTTCTCAAGGTCAAAGCCACAAAAGAACTGGAGTTCTTTCATCTCAAGAGAAGGATGGGAGAGAGTGTGAATACCTAGAGCACTGCTGGACAGGTAGAGGGATAGATAACTGTAAGGACGCAGGTCTGAAACCGACTCCATGAGACAACAGAAGGGCACACGTTGCCCAAGGCAGGAGGGACCACCCTGGTAACACCCAATCAGGAAAGGCCAGCTCACACCCTTAACATTTCTAAGGGCAGGCCTAGAAGGCTAGTCACGCCGTGCGTGAGGGTCCTGGGTCTACTCTGTAATTGGATAACACTCTTAAATGTTGTGATTGGGTCCCGCCAAAAGCAAGGAATACTCAAGGCAATGTGAATGGTTAAATCTGCTGTCAATAATATTGTATAATAATGATTGGATCACTGTACCTGTGACAATTTCCTGTAACTCCCCCTTCCCAAGCCCACAAAGGCCCTGCCCCCCCTTTGTTCGGGGCTCTCAGCACGGATCCACCACGCCGGTAAAGTCTGTGAGCCCGAGTTTAGGCCCCGGCCAGCCCAAACCCGTAATAAAGCCCTTTGCTTCTGCATGTGTGACTCGGTCTCCCTGGCGGTTTCTGGTTTTTGGGGGACGATAAAGAAATCTTGGGCATCACATAACGAGGAGGCGGCTCTGACACTAAGAACTTTTTGAGTAGAAATGTTATAGAGCTGGAGTGTAAACCTCAACAAGGAACTGTGGAACACCGACTTCTTGGGACACGAACATTATTAAACAGACTGCTATATCCTGGGAGAATTCTACCCAACCTTCCCAGAAACCACGGCTCACAGGATTCCTTACCTTTTAACATATGTTTTTCCTGCTTATGAAAGTAGTATATGCTTATGTATGCATGTAAAAAAACTTAGAAAGTAAAAAAAAAGTGCAAAGACGAATATAAAGTTACCCATCATCTCCCCAGCAGAGGATAACCACTATAAAGATGTTGGTTTATTTCCTTCCAGTCTTTTTTTCTAATGTGAGCACTGTGTGTATAGAAGAGAAGTGGAGAGGGAGATTTTCCCCCTTTAAAGCCTCCCACCTGTGCTTTTCTAAGAGATTTTTCAACATCAAATGAAAAATAATATTTTCAAATGGCAAAATGAAGCCTATTTCCCCAAACTACAGTCTTGGGGAGGAAGGAGCCTCCTTACTCCTCTCCTCCAATTTCTGCTTCCACCTGACCCTTACTAAAGACCAGCAGTTCTCAATCCCAACTGTGCCTGACCATAACAGTAACTGCCACAGTCAGCATTAATGGAGCAACTACTACACAAGAAGCCATTTAAAACATTTTATAGATACTCTCTAATTTAATCCTTACAATCCTATGAGGCAGGTATCATCATCATTTTACAGATTAGCAAACAGGCAAAAAAGGTTAAGTGACTTTCCCAAGGTCACCTGGCTGTTAAATGGTGTGTTGGGATTTGAACCCAGGCCATGGGGCTCAAGGTGCCCCCTTTCCCCTGGTCCACGCTGCTCAAGAGCTCAGCAACAGTGACACCAACCATGAGCTTCAGGGCAAGGTTCCCAGTGTTCCTACTGCCAAGTGTGTCATCA
Organism: Suricata suricatta; assembly: GCF_006229205.1. Taxonomy (NCBI): domain Eukaryota; kingdom Metazoa; phylum Chordata; class Mammalia; order Carnivora; family Herpestidae; genus Suricata; species Suricata suricatta. The sequence goes on along the minus strand of NC_043715.1, from coordinate 44,376,767 downwards.
TGATTATTCATACTTCTCTCCAGACTCATCGTGTTTCCTCAAGGAAATGAGAAATTGCCGAAATTCGGTGCAAGTGAGAGAGCCGGAAGCTACAGCTGACCACATCCACATGTGGGTCTCCTGTGGGGCTGCCTAAGAGACATTCTTAAATGATGACCCTTCTGGAGCATCCAGGGTCAGCCCCTGGGTCGCTGACCCTCCAATGACTGAGACTCCACCCAGCACCAGATGGGAGGTGAAGGCCCCTCCCTAAGTCCCAGCGCTGCAGCAGGGACGGGAACAAGCCTAGCTGGAAAGCTTACAGCCCACCACCGAGATTTAAGAGTGGATCTGGGCAAGGGGCTGGGAGCAAAGCCTGTCGGCAGGGACGGGCAAGGCCTTCCTTGTGTGTTCAGAGGACTAGCGGGGCCGGAGTCCATATCCGGTCACTGCGGAGGATCAGCCAGTTATGTTTTTGCCACCAGCACACAGATCCCTGAACCAGAGCAGCTCGGGACTCCCTCCACCCAAGGGCAAAACCACACCCACGTCTGAGGGGGGTTTTCTCAGGGAGTTTGTCTCCCCTCCAGGGAGGGAAGGGAAAACCTTCATTTCAGAAAAAGGTCACTGAATGCCTGGTTCAGAGGAGAAATTGCTACGTTGGGCCTGAAAGCCACTACCCTTTCAGCTGCCGAGCCCAAAGGGTCTCTCCACAAAGGGGCTCCAGGGAGAGGATGTGGGGAGGATACCATTTATCCAACGGGCCCTCAAACTGCCTGTGTGCAGGAGACACTGTTCACCACTGTTCAGTTTTAGGCTGTGTGTGCGTGTGCTGGGGGGCTGGGTTTGTTTTGTTAACATTCTAAAAAAGGGACAAAGGTACAATGAGCTCCCATATACTCCAACCCAGATTCAATAACTACCAAGATTCTGCCACCTGAGCTTCGTTCATTCCGTATCTATCATTCCTCCCGTTCCTTCTTGCTGAAGTGAAGTAAATCCTAGACATCATGTCATTTTACCTCACATGTTTTCTTACATGTCCATAACATCGGGCTGGTTTCATTACTGATTAAGAGAACAATGAAGTTTTTCTGAGAAACAGACCCTAAGAGAGAAGTATTGACAAAGGGGTAGGGAAATGGGCCATCTCATCTACTACCGATGGGGTAACGGCTTTCTGGACGGCTGTTTGGCAATACAAATCCAAAAAGGTCTAACAACTTGCCGGTACCTCCCGACTCGGCTTTTCCATTCATGCACCCATCAAAACAATATTTACTGACTTCTACCAGGTACCTGGCAGTGTCCTAAGCATTTTTCGCCCCGGTTCCGATGCGAAAACGGAGGCACAGAGAGGTAAAGTTCTTTGCCCAGGGTTACACAGCTCTGATTTCCGAGAGCTGATATTCGAACGCAAGCCATCTAGGTTTAAGTGTGTAATACCGGGTCCTGGCAAAGTAGCATTTTAGGCCTCCCACTGGGGAGGCCACGGCTCTGGGTTCCTCGGAGTACTCCCTACCCAGATGGTGGAGGCTCACTATGTGGAATCTGCCCCAGACCCTGTGCACAAGGTAGGGATGATTACATTAGCCCCAGTTTTCTGATCGGGAAATACAGCATGGAAGTGGAAGGCACCAAGCGCAGATGGCACACGTCCTGGTGGATGCATGTGGTGTGCCCAGCAGCCCTGCCTCCGCATTCAGGAGGTGCCGCTCCACCATGCGGCCACGCTCCTCCCCCGTCCTGGCAAGGCTGTGGCTCTCTGTGCCCATCCTTCATCCCACTTTCAGACGCCACCTTTGGGGACGGGCACATGACCGACTGCTACGGGCTGAATGTTTGTGTCCCCCCACAAACCTGGTCTCCAGTGCGATGGTGGGCCTTCTGGGAAGTGATCTGGCCAATCCCAAGTATGCCCTTATAAAAGAGGTCCCAGAGAGCTCCCTTGCCCCTTCTGCCATGAGTGAGGACACGCCAAAGAGATGGTCCTCTTGCCAGGAAGACATCTTTGAAGCAGGAACTGGCTCTGACCAGACAACAAATCTGTCAACACCTTGATCCTGGACTCCCCAAAGTTCCATGATGGTGAGAAAGAAATTTCTGTGTTTATAAGCTACCCAATCTGTGGTATTTTTGTTATAACAGCCCGAGTGGATGGACACAGCCAATTAGAGTCTTCCCTGGGGCTTGTAAAAAGATGCTGAAGACAAGAAATCCCCTTTCCACCAGCTTCATACATCAGGAGAATTTGCACCTTGACCCAGCCTGTTTGCACAGTAAAGTCAAGCGGAGCAAGGGAGAGAACAGAGCCCCAGTGACATGTCTGAGCCCCCTACTTGGGCAAGGTCTGAAGCTCCTCTCGGCTTCCCGGTGACACAGACAAATTCTTTTGACAATTCAAAGAGCCTTGATTAATCTGCCCAGCATGCATCATCCCACTGCGGCTCTGTTCCTTCTGGGGCCCACCCTCCGCATGCCATTTCCCTTGCATCTGGCAGGAGTCCTACTTACTTTCAAAGGCCAGTGTGATCCCTGAGCATGATTTTCTACACACTCTTTTCTCTCCTCTCCAGCTCACTCCCCCTGACCTTGCTCAGCAGAATCTCTGTCCTGTGTTCCCACCGCACTTGGTGCTCACCACTCATCACCCTGCTTTATGGCCATCTAGGCGTCCCTTGCCAGGAAGACAGTCCTAGACAGGGGTTAAGACCACAGGCTCTGCAGGAGGAAAGGCATGGGTTCAAATCCCTGCTCTGCCATTACAAACTCCGTAAGACCCTAGGCAAGCCACTTCTCATCTGTAGGATGATCTATAGGATCATCTCTCTGATCCTTGATTTTGTTCATCTATAGAGGCCGGCTAGTATAGACCTGCAGCAGACACTTAGCTGTGGAGCTTATGGTCACTCCCGACCCTTGTCTCTTGCTGCCTCCCACTACAGAGACATCCACTTTCCCGGCCTCCCTAGTAACCAGGGCCAATCAGCTGGCTCCTTTGTGGCCACTCAGAGATAAAGAGAAGTCTCCCGGGGGTAGGAATGTTTATGAGAACACGTTCCCTTGGGAAAGGAAAGACACAGGAAGAGAAAGCCTTTTCCCCTGCCACTTTTCCCTGCTTGGGATGCCGTGTGTAAGGATGTGATCATCAGGCCAGGGCGGTTATCCTATGACCACACAACGACCAACACGGGGATGAGACGGATATACACGGGGCAATCAAATAGAGAGAAAGCACCGAGTTCTCGAAGGTGTCACTGAGCCCCTGCAACGGCGGTGGGGCTGTCTCCTCCATCCTTTGCAGTGAGAGAAATCACTGTCTCATCGCTTGGCCAAGAATCACCAGGCATCTTGTTACCTGAGGTCCAACCAGCAGTTCGTCTCACAGAGTAAGGGTTCGAAGCCATCGTGCGCGCAAAGTGCTTAGCGGGTTGCTGGCACTCATGCAGTGTTGGTTACAGATTGTTACCATTTCACAGTTAGCTGCTCAAGGCCCTTCCACAGTCTGCATTCCACTGCAGAGAGAGAAGGTGCCAGCGTCAAACACTCGGCACGTTGTATCCCCTGCCTGGCACCTGAGGGAACCACAGCCGTCTGGGGTGGCTGCAGTCGCACAAACAGCAGAGGAGGAGAGGGGCGGCGGGGGCCTGATGGCGCAGAAACCTCTCGAGGTGTCCCAACCACCAGGATCTATACGCAGTGGCACTGTTTTTGCCATGTCTATCCCCAGACCACCTGTCCTATCATTTACTCTACATTTTCAACTCTCTTCACTTTTATTTTGGCTTACATACTGATGTTAGCCTCACCCAAAGCAGAAATAGCCATGGAACACTGGGTTGGATGTGCTATTGAAATTCTTTTCCTGTTACGCATTAAAATAAAAGTACAGCTATTAAAATGCTTAAAGTGTTTATTCATACACCACCTCAAATTATCTAGTGGGATGATCTGACTTTGGGAAACCTGTGCCCATGGCATCAAGACATCGTTCCCAGTCAGCACGCTCTCTCCCTCGCACCTTCTCTCTTTCACTTACGTTCTAGAAACAAAAAAGCTCAAATGCCAGCTCTAACCTTTCCAGAGGCTGAGATCTCTCCTGAACTCTGTCATTAGGGCACTGTTCCCCCGGGATATAGCCATGATTTCTACTTTCTACTTACACTGTCTTCTAGGATGGGTTAATGGTAACAGCACTAAAGCCAATGTGCACGGAGGGCTTTACCTAGGCCACCTGCTGCTTTAAGGACTTTATACAGATTGACTCATGAGCCTCAAACGGTACAATGTGAGGCAGGTGGTATTACCCCCACTTCACAGATGAGGAAACTGAGGCTCAGAAGGGATTAAGTCACTTGCTCAGGTGACTGACGCCAGGGCTGCCCTCCTGACCTCTTCGCTACCTGCTGTCCCTACAACAGCCAGCACTGACCAAGATCTAAGCTGATGGACCACTGAGGCTGAGCGAGCCTGAGGAACTCACCTAAAGTCAAGCAGCTGGGAACGCCTGGGACCCAGGCCTGCCAATTCTCCGGCTCACTCTCGCCCTGCGCAACTGACCATGGACCCAGCATACAGCAGAACCTGAACGGAGCCTTCCTTTACTCCTGGAGGTCAGGGCGCACCTCCGTGCCCTGGCTTCCTCACTGTCCCCTTGCAGCTCACGTCACTCAGCCCTGAGAGGCCAACTCTCCTCTGAAAGGAGGAAAAAGAGTCTCTGAGACAAAGAAACAGAACCTCACATCACCATCCCTCGTGCCCAAAGGAGAGCAGGCTGACCAAACTGTAGTTTTCTAAAACCAACCCATCCGTATAATTATTCAGTGGAAGGTTCCCCCTCCCCTGGTCACTAGGCCTCATGCCCACATTCTTAATTAACTGAGCATCATCATGACAGTCTCTGCTTACAGGGCTTACTATGGGTGTCAGGTCGTGTGCTAACGTGTGCTAACTGCTTCACAAGTACTGACTCACTGAATGCTCGCAGCATCTGTGTGAGGAGGGGACTAACATTGCCCTTGTTTTAGGATAAGGAAGTACAGCGCATGGAGGCTAAAGCCAGTGGCCCAAGGCCAAGGAGCTGGGAGTGGTGGCTCCAGGGGCACTGCCTTAAGCACGTGGTCGTCACTGCCCCACAGAACATCACCTCTCCAGTGGACTGAGTGCCCATGGGGTGCCAAGTTCTGGACTAACACTTCATGTAGGATGACCTCAGTGAATTAACGCCACCACTCCTATACGCACACAGCTCAATAAGGTAGGCATTTTAAAAGTAAAGAGCCTGAAGCTCAGAGAGGTGAAGTCACCTGCCCAAGGTCACACAGCTAGTATAGGGTGGAACCAGGAGACGGTTACTTACAGTGTGACGCCAAAGCCATTGGAAGCAAGGCTCCACAGCCTCATAACCAAACTCTGCCCTCATATCTCCCTGTTCCCAGCAAGCCCCGAGGAGAAATCAGCCTCTAGCTCTGAGAAAATGGAGCAGACCTTCTTCTGTGGAACGGTAGCACAGCGCAGTACAGAGCTGGGCAGCTGCACTCCTCCTGCTAACTGCTACTCTGCCCGGTCTCCAAGGAGCTACTAGCACATCCCCCTCCTCACCAATGAAGCCCCTGAACTCATGTGTACGATGGCTCCAGGAGTCAGGCCAGGCCTTTCCAGGGTGACAGTAACTGACCAGCGACACTGCTCTCTCCCTAGCCCTTCTGTCAGGTTGTGCTCCATGGCCTTTACGCTGGGGGCGTGGGGAGGAGTCTCTTCCCCGAAGGTCTGCTGCCAGTGCTCTCCCTTCCGCGTCAGCAGAACCTTCCTCCGGTCTCCAGACAGATGGACCAGTGAGTAGTCTTGGTCCCGTCCAAATGCCTGATGTGTTCACAGAGTGCGTAAGAGAGAGGACTCTATGCTTCTGATTCTGTGTCCCCCTCTCTCTCTGCCCCTCCCTGCTCATGCTCTGTCTCTCTCTGTCTCAAAAACAAATAAAACATTAAAATAATTTTTTAAAAACACAATCTTTGTCAATACTTATTTAAAAAAAAAAAAGAGAGAGGACTCTAAAGACAGACAGCCTAGGTTCAAATCCCAGCTTTGCCATTTACTAGCTGTGGGATCGCAGGTAAGTTATCTCCCCTCCCTGTGCCTTAGTTTCCTCACTGGAAAAGGGGGATAATGATAGGGCCAACATCATAAAGTTGTGTGAATTTAAAACACGTAGAATTGGGCCTGGCACTCAGAGCCATATAAATGTTTATTACTATTAGTGTGAGTCACCCAATAAAACATACTCCCGCCCCTTAGGTGGGTAGAGATGTCCACTGGCCTCTGAGACCCTGCGATCACCCACCAGTTACACTTCAAGAAAAAGCAGACTCTCAAAAGACCTGCTGACCAGCTATATGACAGCAGTAATTATAATCCACTTGCAATTACTTGGCTTGTTTGGCTGTTTATATGTTTATTCTTTGTCCCCACCCCCAGGCAGAACAGAAAGCTCCATGAAGGTGAGGGTAGTGTTCCAGACCCCACTTGACAGGAGGTGGAATTAAATAAATGCTCCCTCCATGATCAGGGTCTTGTGTGAAGAGAACCCTCCGACTGTCTCAATTTGCGGCCTACCCCTTTCATGCCATGCCCAAGGCGGTGCCTGCCACACCAGAGGCCCCCCCGCCCCGAGAAATATCCAGTGACTGAATGAGGTCCTCGGATCTATTTAACAAGAGCACCTACCACCTGCCAGGCCTAACAAACCAAGATGCCTCTATCCCTGCCCCCAGGCGTCTGGTCATCTAGTCCATCTGGTCACAGAGATCAAGATGTGGTATAAGATGACTCAGAAACACTCCAGGGTGGCTCAGCAGCCAGAGGAGGGGAGGGCCGAGGGGAGGGACAGAAACAGGAGCCGACACCACTCCAGAATTCTGCAGAGTACACACCAGAGAAGATGCCTCCCTGACCCTGTCAGACAGATCCTAAGCAAACACATGAGCTCTCCTCCTGCACCAGGCCAAACGGAAGGCCAGGTGGGTGGCCCCCACGGCTGTCTTTCTAAGCAACACCAACAAACACAGCAGTGAACCCCAATCCTCTTCTGTAAGGCTGGCTCAGTAAGGACCTAGCACCCCCACTGGATGGGTGGAAACGCAAGGCCCAGTTTGGATGCACTACGCAGACAAGCAGTGATGTTAACAAGTTGAGGAATGCATCCTGAGTCGGAAGGCCTGGCGTGGATCCTGACCCCACCCAGAATGAAAATGGCCATGACCTCTGTCCATCTGTGGGCACAGCTAAGCTTGAGGGCTTTGGCCCACTGGTTCTCATTGGGGGTGATTCGCCTACCCCAGAGAACAAGTGCAGACACTTTCAATGGTCACAAGCGGGGGCGGGGTGCTGCTGCCACCAGCATCCTGTGGTCAGTGGCCAGGGGTGCTGCTACATGTCCCACAGGACCCAGGACTGCCCCCAGAACAAAGAATGGTCCCACCCCAAAGGTCAACAGTGTTGAGGTTGAGAAACCCTGGATCTAGGCTCTCAAAGTATAAAACAAAACAAAACAAAAACTAGTGAATCATCAAGGGATTTGATGAAAATGTGGACTGGATTCAGTGAGAGGGGTCCAGTCGGAGAAGCTGTGGTCCAGAGAGCAGTGGCATCCGGCAGCATCGGTACCCCTGGGAGCTCCTTGGAAACACAGGCCCTCAGTCCTTCCCCAGACCTGATGAACCGGAATCTGCACTTTGACAAGCTTCCTAGGTGATTCTTGGGCACATTCAGTGAACGGAAACCAGGGAGCTCTGAGAAAATCTCCATTCCTGGGTCTTTGGACCTTTGGCGGGAGCCGTCACCACTGTGGGGGGTGGAGGTTCTGCACAGGCTTTCATCTCTAGTGACAAATATCCCGTCAACTCTCAACTTCTTGGCATCAAATAACCTGTTCCACGTCTCCCTCTCGCCACCCCCTACCACCCAGGAGCAGAGCTGCTTCCTGGCCGTCTGCCAGACACCAAGCTCCTGGGCAAGCATCCGGCCGATGCGGAGAGACAGGAGGCAAACCAGAGCATCGTGACTGCTGATGAACAACTAGAGGAAAGGGGACTTCATCTCACTGTGACGTAAATTTGGAAGGTGATAATGACAGTCAGCACTTCTTGCGTGCACTTTTCTAAGCCTGAGAACTACTGTCCCCATTCTACAGACAAGAAAACAAAGGCAAGGCACAGGTAAGTCATTTGCCCAAGGTCCCACAGGAGGGCAAGTGGGGAAGTCAGAGCTGAAACTCAAGTCTAGGAGCCTACCTGCTGCTTTATTCTACCAAGCCCTGGTGTTTTACTACCTTCCTTACCTTTGGCACAAAGGAAAGAGCTCATTTATCCCTCACCTCACCCCCCAAGAAACAGGCTCCATTTGGTTGGGCTGTTTTCTGGCACTTCTCCAGGACAGCTAGCTTTCAGCTGTCCTACTTTGGGCAAGAAGAAAGTAGGCTTCAGGCACAGAACATCAAAGCACAGCTGGGCTTGGGGTGCCTGGGTGGCTCAGTCAATTACGTGTCCGACAGTGATTTTGGCTCAGGTCATGATCTCATGGTTCATGAGTTCGAGCCCCACATCAGGCTCTGTGCTGACAGCATAAAAAAAAAGCACAGCTGGGCCACCTTTGGGACAAAACTGTGAACCACTCTATTGTCTGAAACACCAGGATCCTAGCTGTGGGGTGAAAGGTGTTTTCCTCGTGGACTGGAGTGTCTAGGTAAGGGCCTTCAGAAAGTTGGAGCAAGGCAGGGGCCAAGCCTCTGGTCTCCTGTCACACCTCTTCCTAGATGCCAAAATCAGCTTCCCACAGCCCTTTTCTCCAAACACTCCTAGGGATGGAAGAAAGTGGAGGCTTCAGGGAGCAAACTCAGGGCCCACAAATTCCTCCCATCACATTCTCAATCTTGTTCATCCAACTCAAGCCAGGCCAGCCTCTTCTCTCTGTTCCTCCAACTTGTCAAACTTGTTCCTACCTCAGGGCCTTTGTATCTGGTATCCTTTCTGCCAGGAACCCTCTTTTTTCAACTCTTTGCATGGCTGGCCCCTTTCCATCCTTCAAATCTCAGATCAAATGTCACTTCCTCAGAACATCCTTCCTAACCCCACTAAGGCACCTCTCGCCGGCTGCTCATATCACACAGAATCCTCTGTTAGTAAAGTGCCTAGGGCAGAGCAGAGACCCTCTACATATTGTTGAATGAATACATGAATCTTTATTTCTGCTCAGGTTAAGGAAATGATGACCATCTTCTTGAGGGTTTGCCAGAACAACAAGCTCTAGTTTGCTAGAGTTGTAAACTCTATTTGCAGAGTACTGGACCAGCCACATTCCACAGCAACCAAAGAACAATAAAAACAACAAAAACAATTACAATAATAGTAATGCAGCGAACATTTAATGCACACTTCCTATGTGCCAGGAGCCGTACAAAGTGCTTCACTAGTTCAAAGCTCATTAATAAGACTGTGGTGAACTTGTTCTTCATTTTACAGAGACAGACACCAAGGCTTGAGAAAGCTATGTCAGGGCGCCTGGGTGGCTCAGTCAGTTGAGCACCCATCTTAGGCTCAGGTCATGATCTCATGGTTCTTGGGTTCGAGCCCTGCATCGGGCTCCATGCTGACAGCTAGCTCAAAGCCTGGAGCCTGCTTCAGATTCCGTGTCTCCCTCTCTCTCTGACCCTCCCCTGCTCACACTGTCTCTCAAAAGTAAATAAGAAAAAAAAAAGCAAATAAGAAACATTAAAAAAAATTTTTTTAAGAGAAAGCTATGTTAATTTGCTCAAGGTCACAATTTAGTAAAGGGAGCAAATGCAGAGCAGGGCCGCGCCTGCACAGGGCTTATGGCAGTGCTGCAGGGAACCTAGGAAAGTGACTCGTTATTCTCAGGAGACTCTGCCCGGCCGTATCTTTCTCCCACAGAGAACACACTGTTGCTCACAACCCCACACATTCCACCTCTATGATCATATCTGTACTGGGCAAACTTACCAATCAGACTTGGGTACATGATTTTATATTTTATACGTAAAATATAAGATCATTGCAGCTATTTTTGGCTAAAGTCACTGGTTGAACTGGATTGAACTTCACCTTCCCCTGGGAATTGGGCTTGTTGTTACTCCACATACTCAAAGCTAACCCTCAATTAGTCTTCTTGTTCAAAACTACCGCATAGGACTTACTAGCAATAGATACCTCTGATAGATGTGTCTGTCTGTCTGCCAGGCACTTTACAATTCTAAACCTCACAGCCACCTCAGGGGGTAGGTCCTATTATTATCCCCGCTTCACAAATGACGATGCTGAGGTCCCGAAAAGGGCACTGCCTTGCCTAAGGTCACTCAGCAAGTAAGCAGCAGATTTGAACCTCAGCCCGTGGCTCGAGTCTGCTTTCAATCACTGCCCTCCACCTCTCTACGTGCCTCTGTAAATGTGATTTGACATCTGCCCAGAAGACACGCCATGTAAGTTCTGTTTAGCTGTTCACTGTACCATGTACGTCATTCACTCATTCATTCAGACATGTTTCTAAAACCTATCGCATGGTCAGAATTGGGCTAACGGACGTGGATGCAAGGTCGCCCCTTCCAAACACTTGGCTTAGGTGAACTAATGAGTGAAAAAACAATTCCCTAATATCACAGTGAATTAAAAAATTTTTTTTAATGTTTATTTATTTTCGAGACAGAGTGCATGTGTATGAATGGGGGAGGGACAGAAAGAGAGGGAGACAAATAATTCGAAGTAGGTTCTCCACCGTCAGCACAAACCCTGGGGAAGGGCTCGAACCCACAAACCATGAGATCATGACCTAAGCTGAAGTTGGATGCTCCACTGAGCCACCCACGTGCCCCAGTAACATAGTTGATTTGAGAAGCTCGAAGTTTTCCCACTAACATCAGGCACAAGGCAAGGATGCCCCTTCTCACCACTACTTTTCAATATCATGCTGGAAGTCCTAGCTAATGCAATAAGACAAGAAAAGGAAATAAAAGGTATACAGATGAAAAGGAAGAAATAAAACTGCCTTTGTTCACAGATGACATAATCTTAAGTATAGAAAATCCTAAAGAATCAAATAAAAAGAAAACACAAAGCTCCTGGAACAAATAAGTGATTACAGCAAGGCTGCAGGATATAAGGTTAATATTAAAAATCCACTGAAGCAGTATATGCTGGTTTCCTATATACCAGCAATGAAAAAGTGGGATTAGAAATAAAAAACTCAATACCTTGGTACATTAGCATCCCCCAAAATGAAATACTTAGGTATAAAGCTAACAAAATATGTACAAGGGGAAAATGACAAATTCTGATGAAAGATATCAAAGAACTAAATAAATGGAGAGATATTCTATGTTCATAAATAGTAAGATTCAATGCTGTCTGGGTATCTGTCCTTCCAGACAGGTGCAGTGGTGCATGCCTGTAGTCCCAGCTCTCGGGGAGCTGAGGCATGAGGACGCCCACTGAGTGTGAGCACTAAGTCCAGTGTCAGTACAGTGACCTCCCAGGAGCAGGGACCACCAGGTTGCCTAACGAGGACTGAATGAGCCCAGGCTGGAAATGGAGCAGGTCAAAACTCCTGTGCTAGTCCGTAGTGGGGATGGTACCTGTGAACAGCTAGCACCTTCAGCCTAGGTACCACAGTGAAATGCCATCTCAAAAAAACAAAACAAAACCAAGGAAAAAAAGATAATAGTTCTTTCCAACTTAATCTGTCAATTCAGTGTAATCCCAGCAATTCTGAATATTGACAAAATGACTCTAAAGTTTATATGGAGAGCAGAAGACCTAAAATAGCCAACACAATATTGAAGAAGAGGAACGAAGTCAGAGGACCGATACTACCCAATCTCAAAGCAACATTAGTTAAGACAGTGTAGTATCGGTGAAAGAACAAATAGATTAATGGAAATGAAGAGACACCCCAGAAATAGACCCACATAAGTACAGTCCATTGATCTTTGACAAAGGAGCAAAGACGATACAATGGAACAAAGATTATCTTTCCAACAAATGGTGCTGGAACTGAACATCCACATGCAAAAAAAATATGAATCTATACACAGACCTTACACCTTTCGCAAAAGTTAACACAAAATGGATCAATCACAGGCCTGAATGTAAAAGCAAAATCATAAAATTCCTAGAAGATAACAGGGGAAAACCCAGACCACCTTGGGTATAGCAATCATTTTCTAGATATAACACTAAAGGGATATAATCCGTGGAAAAAAAGGATTTGAGAAGCCAGACTCCATTAAAATTTAAAACTTCTGCTCTGTTAAAGAGAATGTCAAGAGAATGAGAAGACAAGCCACAGACTGTGAGAAAATATTTGCAAAAGACTTAAAAAATGGGCCAAATATCTTAACAGACACTTCATTGAAGAAGATACACAGATGACAAGCATATAAAAAGATGCTCCACATTATATATCAACAGGGAACTGCAAATTAAAACAACAAGAGGGGCACCTGGCTGGCTCAGGCAGTAGAGTATGCAACTCTCAGGGTCATGAATTCAAGCCCCACAACGGGCATAGAGCTTACTTAAAAACAACAACAACACCACCATGAGATACCACCACATACCTAGTAGAATAGCCTAATCCATAATACTGACACCAAATGCTCGTGAGGATGTGGGAAACTAATGGTCATGCACAATGGTATGGCCTCTTTGGAAGACAATTTGGTGGTTTCTTATAAAAGTAAACATACTCTTACGATTTGATCCAGCAATCATGCTCCTTGGTATTTACCCAAAGGAGTTGCAAATTCCTGTTCACGTAAAAACCTGCACACAGATGTTTATAGCAACTTTATTCATGACTGCCAAAACCTGGAAGTAACCAAGACATCCTTTGGCAGATGAATGGATACACTCTGGTACATCCAAACAATGGAATATTATTCAAACTATAAAAAGAAATAGAGAAACTTCAAGTTTATTTACTAAGTGAAAGAAGCCAATCTGAAAAGGCTACATTCTGTATAATTCCAACCTTACAACATCCTGGGAAAGGCAAAACTATGGAGACTGCAAAGAGACTGATGATCGCCGGGGTTAGGAGGAGGGAGAGACGAACTGGTGGAGCACATAGGATTTTTAGGGAAGTGAAACAGTGGTGGACATGTGTCATTATATATTTGTCCAAATTCACAGAATGTACCCCAAGAGTCTGTAAACTATGTAAACTATGAACTCTGTGTCCCTGTCGGCTCATCAATTATAATAATGTACCACTTTGGTGGATGATGTTGATAATAGGGGTGGTCTGTGCATGGGTGGGGTAGGAGGTATCCTCCATTGTGCTATGAATCTGAAAGTGCTCTGAAAAGTAAAGACTATTTTTTAAAAAATCAGGCTAGGGGCGCCTGGGTGGCTCAATTGCTTAAGGGTCCGACTTCAGCTCAGGTTATGATCTCACATTTTAAGAGTTTGAGTCCCGCGCCAGGCTCTTCCTTGTCAGCAAAGAGCCAGCTTCAGAACCTCTGGCCCCCTCTCTCTCTGCCCCTCCCTGGCTCATTAGGTTTTTTTTCTCTCTCTCTCTCAAAATACATATATATATACTAAAAACAAAATCGGGCTAACGATATAAGCCATCAATAAAAAGGCTCATGTTATTCTGAGGTACCAGATACTCAATTTAAAACATTGAACATTATGAAAAGTAAGGGTTTTATTTTAATTTTTAAAGTTTATTTATTTATTTTGAGAGAGAGAGCAAGAGTGCAAGCTGGAGAGGGGCAGAGAGAGGAAGAGAATTCCTAGCAGGCTCCATACTGTCAGCACAGAGCCTGACACAGGGCTCCATCACACGAACTGTAAGATCACTACCTGAACTGAAACCAAGAGTCAGATGCTTGACCAACTGAGCCACCCAGGAGCTCCATGTTTTTTGTTTTTTTCTTAAATTAAGACTTGCTTTTTCACATGTCTGTACTGGGCCTAACCCAGACCCATCTCTTGGGGCTGCTGAGAGGGTTAACTGAGTTAACCAAGCACCTGCAATGCCTGCCACATGGTCAGTGCACAATATAGGGTTACTTATTACCTCCAGCACCCTGGACAGTGCCCTGACACACAGTAGGCACTCCTGGGCCCAAGGGGGCCCAGCCATCTGCAGAAAGAGGTCCAGCCCAAGGGAGGAGATGACCTGGAAGGCCTCTAGGAGCCAATGGGATGGTCCTCTAGGCAATCAGACAAGCAGGAAACAGACCCGCCCAGAAAAAAACCGGTTCTGCAGCCTTTCTCCAGCTGCCCTAGGCACTCTTCCCAGAGTCTGCCTCTAGACTTTGATCTAAGGAGGTATAATTGTTTCCCTGATTAGATGAATACAACTCAAGGGGCTTCAGAGCCATATCCCTCACAAGCTTTCCTCCAGCACTTCAGGTTGGAAGCCCAGCAGTTCCATGGGTTACTTTCTGCAAATCGACCCCAACAATGTGACGTGTGTCATATGCTAGGAGGAGAGCCCCTCCTGATGGTTAGACTTGCAAATACTTATGGAGCACCCCTGTTGATTATGTATTTCTATCCTACTGGCAGAGACAATTAGGAAAATTCTAGATTTCCCAGCTGTCCTTGCAGTTAAGGCCAGTCACGGGCTTTATACGGCCCATGACATATAAAGAGGTGTCTAGTGGAATTACCTTTCTTGACTAAATAGACAATCCTTTGCTCCAAGTATTTGTAGGACGGTGTTTTTTGGAAGTGGTGAGGTGTTAATGGTAACGAAGGGCACTGTTCCCCTGAAATGATGGTGGCACTGCCATCACTGACATTAAGTTCCCTGGAGTCTAGCAGAGACTGATGGAAAGCAGAGGGTGTGCAGTAACAATAATAATAATGGTAGCTGGCATCCACTGATGTCACTACTTGCATGCACTATTTTAAGTGCATTACAAATGTTAACTCCTTTTCTCCTCAGCACATGACCAAGAGGCAGGGGTTAAGTTACTTGCCCAACGTAGACAGTAACTGATAGAAAATTATCAGTACCCAGGTGATCAGGCTCCCAAGTCAAAAGTCTTCATTGTGAGCTGTGCTAAGTAAGAGCCCAAGCCAGGCCTATAAAAAGAAATGAAGCCCTCACTGCCACATACTGGGCACAGCCTCAGAACTGAGCACAGTGTGTGTGTTACCCTCCCAAAACCCCTGTGGCTGGCACCACGGCTATGCCTCCTGAAAAGATGAGAGCCGATGGACTTGCCCTGTGTCACGTGATTGGTAAGGACCCTTGAGGCCGGAAGTACAGGCCTGCAAACCACTAGACACCAGATCACACCTCCTGGGCGTAGCTTACAAGAGAAATTTTCTTTCATTATTAACCACAGTCAATAACTTGCTCTCAAGGACATTCTTGGCCTCTCCTTTGCCACACGTGATAAAGGCCACTGCACTTGGCCATAGAGAAAAGCAGGGCATGGAAGGAAACAGAGCAGAACCTCACACCCAGGTGCTCCTCGAATCAAGGCCACCATCCCTCCCTTGACCTTCAGGCTCTGGCAGCCAGAACAGGGCCCTCCTCCTTTGCTTTAACCTCACAGGCCCTCCCTCTGCCCTGGAGGAAGCCACGCTCCCCAAGTCCTCTGCACATGGTGTTCATGCTGTTTTCTCTGCCCAGAATGCTCTTCCTCAATACACACCTTTCCCCAAATTAACTCCTACCCATCCATCAGTGTTCAACCAGTGGACTCGATAAACAGAGATTTAAAAAAAGTGCAAACTGTAAGGTAGGGTGTTTGCTACATTTTGTAAGAAGAAAGGAATATAAAAATAGGTTATCAGTATTTGCATTAAAACACTTTAAAAGGATATGCAAAAACTAATACAAATGATTGCTTAAGGGGTGGAGGAACAAGGTAAGCAGGAAAAGGAGTAGCAGAGAAAGACCTGCCAGTGTGTGTCTAACACACACACACACACACACACACACACACACACACACGCACACACAGGCACGCACGCACGCAAATGGACTTTCCAAGTATATCAATGCATGGCCTAATTTTTAAAAAGGGTCACAAGTAAAAACAAAGCAGGGGTAATGGACAGAGAGGGTCAGAGAACGCACCGGGATGCATCCTTGTGTGGGACTGCCTGAGAACATCTGACCCCCACCCCCCCCATGCCAGCTCGCCTGTGGATTCCTGAGCGCAGGCCCAGACCTGCTGGGGCTGCCAGCCGGGAGCCTGCCACGCAGCTGGTGCCCACGAAATGCTTAGGGTGAGCGTGAGCGGGTGCAACAACCAACCCACCTCGCACCGCACACCTGGACTTGGCCCTCAACTTGCAGCCCGCCTGTCTCCATGAAACAAATGGGTGAGGGGGAAGGGAACAGTCACCTTGCAAGGAGAGTGTGCTACGATACACTGCTGAAGGAAAGCGTGCAGTGCAAGGACTGGCAAACCTTTTCCGCGGAGGGCCGCAGAGAGTAAATACTTTAAGGCTAGGGGCCACGTGGTCTCTGTTGCAACTGCTCCTCTTTGCTGTCGGTGTGAACGCAGTCACACACCGTGCAACCAAAGGAGCTTGGCTGTGCTCCAGTAAAACTTTATTCATAGATGCGGAAGCCCAAAGGTCGTATGATTTCACATGCCACGAAATGTTCTTTTGATTTTTTCAACCATTAAAAATGTAAAAGTGTAAAAATCTGGGTCATACAGAAACATGTAGTGGGGCCAAATACGGCCCGTGGGCTGTGGTCTGTGCCCTCGGTACTGATGAGAGTCTGGCCAGCATTTATGTAACAGTCATACATACACAGGGAATTTCTGAAAGGAGATGGCCACAGTGGCTGCTTCTGTGGAGGGTTCAGGGGAAGGAAGAAAGTTGACTTTATTTTTCAATAAGGTACCATGTGCAAATTAACGAAATACTGTTTTAAAGTCAGTAATACGGGGAGAAAGGAGACTATATGGCGCGAAGAGCCTAAGCTCTGGAGTGAGAGGCTGTGACCAGAATCCAAACTCTCTCTCACTTGCTGAGAACCCAAAAGGTAAGTTATTTTTCCTCCCTGAGCCTCAGCACCATGGGGATAATGTTAATACTGGCCTCATGGGATGTTATGAGGATTCCACGGGTTAATCTCTTTAAACAGTATCAGGCACTTGGAAAGTGCTGGCTATTATTATCTTTCTTATTAAGAGTCTTTTTTGTGGAGAAAAGTCCTTCTCCGAAGGGAAGCCTGAAACGTAACTGTGGCTGTGAAATTCCCCTTGAGAGCCCGCCCAGTTCCCTAGCGAGTCATCCAACTGTTCACATAATAGAGGCCTTGTGACATGAGGAAGCTCATTTGTATTACAACCGCATTCCACAGACAGGCCTCCCGGAGCCACGTCTGTGTGTCCTGTTCCAAAGAGAAGGCAGCCTGCTCCCCAGTTCTGGGTCTGCCCCCAACTGTCATGCTGGGTGGACTGCAGGGCTACGCATCTGGGAGATCATGTAGTGGCCATTTATTAAACACCTACTGTATGCAAGGACATGCAGGCATATGCCCCTCCATGCCTCACCTATAAGTTGCAGGTGCAACCATGAGCTTCTTTTAAAATCAGTGGTGGGTAGATGCTTTGGTTGGGTGCTCCCATAAACCTCTTGCACTTCCCTGTGTGTTTGTTTATCCAAGAATTATTTACTGGGGAGCCTGGTGGCTAAGTTGATTAAGCGTCCAACTTCAGCTCAGGTCATAATCTCATGGTTCCTGAGTTTGAGCCCCGCGTCAGGCTCTGTGCTGTCAACACGGAGCCTGGAACCTGCTTCGGATCCTCTGTCTCCCTCTCTCTCTCTCTCTCTCTCTCTCTCTCTCTCTCTCTGCCCCTCCCCTGCTGGTTCTCTCTCTCCCCCTCTCCCCCATACCCTCTCAATAAATAAACAAACAAATAAACTTAAAAAACAAAACAAAACCATTTACTGACCTCCTAAGGGTCAAGTGTTGTTCTAGGTGCTTGATCTTAACCAGGATCCTCACTGTCCAGCGGTTTCCCTCTGAACTTTGGGATCTGTCAGAAGATACCTTGTGTTATCACTGTCTCCTCTGTGTCCATTGTGCTCCGCACAGGCCATGGCACAAAGCAGGCAAACAGCCATTTATTAGGTCAAATGACTGAGCATGGAGGACACCTGGAGGCCGGGCCTGACTGGTGTCTTTGCCCCAACTTGCAGTGATACAGCCCACTTTTTCTGGGTGCAACCAGTCCTCCCCAGTTCTTTCCAGCTGGGGGGTGGGGGTAGGGTGGTGGGGGGACCAGTATGGCCATTCAGAGGCCCCACCCAGACACATGATCCAGGCGGGGCCATCAGCGGCTCTTCCTCAGCAATTTGAATTCTGAGCTGCTGACAAAAATCACACTAATGCTAATAATGTATTAATGACACAAATAACAAAATAATGATAACAGGAATAAAATAAAAATAGTGGCTTTTATCTAGCCACATACTCTGTACATGGCACTGTTTTAAAAGTCCCAAACATCACCTTACTGGGTCCTCAGAGCAACAGTCCTTTGTCATCCCTGTCTCACAGCTGACAAACTGAGGCACACAAAGGCTGGGAGACCTGTGAAGCGGCAGCAGGTTGGGGTTCACACCAGCTGCAGTCTTCACTGCCTCCTCCTCTGCCAGGACAGCCTGAAGATGTGGCCCTGACTACTGGCCTCAAGATGCCCCAGAGCGGCCTGATCGCAGTCCTGCTCCTGGTGCAGCTGTCCAGGCTTCTGTTGCTTGCAACCCAAGAACCCTGACCGATAAACCCAAGAACTATTTACTTTGTTTCACACCTGACAACGAGCTGGCACTGCCTCCCAGGGCTGCACGGCAGGCAGCTTGTGAACACTGTAGGGGGTGGAGCTGGTGGTCAGGGCATTTGGGGGACACCTGCACCTACACACACAGCCACCTTTCCACGTAGGGAAGGAAACCCAACAGGAGCAGGAGGGAGAACTAAGGAGCTACGTTAGTGGATGCCGTCCCCAGGGAGCCACTGCTCGCACTTGGGTGGAACAATCCTGCGTGACGACATCAGTCTTCTGCACCACGGGAAATTTAGCACTCTTGGCCCCCATGTTACTGTGAGACCAAACCACTCCACACAGTTCTGAATGCCTCCTGGGGGGTGGTACCAGTGGTTGTGCCTCAGACCCCCACACCAAGTTCCCATGCCTGGTAACCCACCTGTCAAGCACTTTCCTAACTTGGATTCTGGTTTTCTATGAGCTGTTTTTAGGTCCCACAACATAAAAGGTTTAATCACTTATTAATACCCATGAGCCCCTGCTACATGCCTGGAGCAGCTCTAGAGGTCTTACGTATAGCGCTCATTTACCCCTCCCGGCACGAGTGCAGTAGGCACCGTGACCAAAGTTAGTCCCATCTTAAAGATGAGGGAACGGACTCGCTAGTGGGCGGGGAGCCTTGAGGTCAGACATTCTCCTTAGAGTCCAGTGGGAGCTGGCGGGTTATGACTAGTACCTAGGCCTCTGAACTTCACCCTGGAGGCAGTCTGCGTCCCCTCTGCCCAGATGCTGCCCTCTCACCACCTTTTGGCCTCAGAGCTCAGCACAGACACACACCTTCTCAGGAAGCCCCCTCACTACCTTCCCTGACCTGTGGGTCTGGCCCTGAGCTCCACATGTTAATATGCCTTCCAACTGCCCTGTATTTCTTCTTTATGGTATTTATCACAGCGGCAATCAATGTTTGTGAAGTTATTTGCCGAGTGTCTAAATCCTCTGCCTCCCTTCTAGATGGTCAATTCCGTGAGGGCAAGGGCTTGCTTAATGATGTACCTGCGTCTGGTGGCCCAGATCTGGCACCTGGTGGGTGCTGTAAATATTTGCTGAGTAACATATCAACTGCTTTTTAAAAAATCCATGTTTAAAACTAGGACAGTAAAACACTGGCTCTTAAAACCTGAAACCAGGCTGGGGGCTGGCCTAGAATCAATAGAGAAAGAGATCAGTAGTCACTTGAGCTTTTACATGGTGGCGCTAAGGAGGGGGGAGGTGTACCACTGTGCTGGCACAACGACAGAAACTCAAAAATTGTTAAAAATAAATATTGGGAAAACAAAAGCATGAAAGTAAACACACATTCCACATCCATCTGTCCAGAATTTCAAGCTTCTACTCCTGCACTTTACCTTCCCCTTCCCCTTCCTCCTAAGGTTAATTGAAAGCACAGGCCAGAAGTGGACCCTCTGGGTACAAATCCCACCTCTACCACAAATAAACAGACATGATCTTGAGCGGATTAAATAACCCCTGGGCATCAGGAAAATGAGGACACAACAGGATCCAGCTCACAAGGTTGAATGCATATATGCACCCTGCCAGGTATACAGTAAGCAATCAATAAAGACTAGCTGTTACCATTATTATCATCAGTCTTACTGATTACAGTCCTGAGATTTCCTACCCCTGTACACCCAAGCTGCCCACTTTCTTCACTGCTGACTTCCTTGGATTCTGAGCCGATAGATCAGTCCCCATCTGCCTTGGGTGATCTAAGATGAGTTCTGGCACTTAGAATCAAGCATTCCAATGTAACACCCATTTGAGAAGCCAAGCGTAAATCTACGGCACAGGAAAAAGGTGCACAGAGGTTGCATCAAATGTTTACGTCATACATACTCAATGATGATGCACCTGACCCCTCAATCCTCTCACCCCCTAAAAAAGGACAAATAATTTAAATAGCACAGATGTCCACCATTCCACTTCATGAGCATTTGTTCTGGTGTGAATGTCAGAGGAGAGCCGAGCATATGCTATTCCCTCGGGCAAGCTCGGTTCATCATGGAGCAGCTTGCCCCTCTGAGTAGCATCTAATGTTTCAAGAAGCACATTTTTCACACCTCTAAAGGCACATTTTTCATGGCCTCTAAAGTCAAACTCCTTTGGCAGGTGCTTCTCAGAAGAAAGAAGAGACCTTGGAAAGAAACTAGCTGTCTGGGGTATAGTATAATATTGACTTCTTGTCTCCCAATACCCGTCCTCCCTTTCCCTTTAACAATGGAACTCCTACATTTAGCTAGGCACATGGCTAATGTGAATAAAGACTACAATTCCCAGCCTCCCTTGCACCAAGGTGTGGTCACCTGACCAAATTCAGACCAATGAGATGGGAATGGAAGAGGTGTGTATGACTCGTGATCAACCCTTGCAAGTGTGGTAGAATTCAGGAACTCCCAGTAATTTAGAGGGGTGGAGGGAAGTGACCTTTTTACTTTTACTAGCTTTTAACTGGAATTCAGTAGTTCCTTCCAATTATGAACACAGGCAAACCACAGTTGGTTTCATACCTGTGGAATGTCACCAACAGAAATTACAGGCTTCTAAAAAATTTTTATTTATTTTGAGAGAGAGAGAGAGAAAGAGCGAGCGTGAGCAGGGGAGGGGCAGAGAAGAGGGAAAGAGAGAATCCCAAATAGGTTCTGCACTGCCAGCACAGAGCCCGATGCAGGGCTCCAACCCATGAACTGCGAGATCATGACCTGAGCTAAAATCAGGAGCTGGACACTTAACCAACTGAACCACCAGGTGCCCTACACTTTTTTTTTTAAATCATGTTAGTTCTTACAAACATCTCAAAATAACGTTCGTGCTCTTTAGTACTCTGAAATTACGTACTAGTAGACCCATCACCGCATTTTGCCATACTAGATCACAGACTTGTTAACCTCACAATTTAAAAACTGTATTTCGATGCAATTGGTATACTTTGTAATTCCGTGTGTTTTATGAATTTAAAAACAAGATTTTGAGAAGTAGATGTCAAAAAGTCCCTGGCACACCAGCATTAAGAGCCTCCGCCTTGTTAAAACATAGTTGCCACATGGCCCATCAATTCCACTCGTAGGTATACATACGAGAAAACTTAAGAATATGTTCACATAAAAATTTACACATAAATGAATGTTCACATTTCCTTCAGAAGAGCCAAAAAGTGGAAATAATCCAAAGGTCCATCAACTGATGAATGGAGAAGCAAAATGTGGCACACCCATACAAAGGAACGTCCAGCGACAGAAATTGTGCTGAAAGAAGCCAGACACAAAAGGTCCGATATCATCTTCTTCAGTTTGCATGAAAGGTCCAGAACAGGCAAATCCATGGAGACAGAAAGTAGATTCGTGGTTGCCAGGGCTCGGGAGGAGTGGAGAAGGGGGAGTGGATAGGTTCTGGGTTTCCTGTTTGGGGTAATGAAAATGTTCTGCAGTTTGACTGCGATGAGAGGGCACAACCTTGTGAATACACTGAGAACCACTAAGATGTGCACTTAGGGTAAATTTTATGTGAATTTTAGGTAAAAAAGAAAGTCCTGCCTTAAGACTAAAAGGGTCTTCTCTCACATCCTCCCTTCCCGCGGGCCGGGGTGCACACGGTGGTGGGGCGTCTTCCCGGACCATGCAGATGAGGGCAACCTCCAAGCTGGCCGTCCCCCAGTCCCCCGGCACTGCGGAGCGGCCGTGTCCGCCCCCCGCCGCTCACTCTCAAACTGTTTCAGGAGCGACAAACCAACTGCTCTCTCATTTACACCACGGCTATTCTGGGTCTGTTACAGCAGCCAAACCTATATTTAACTGATGCTTGACCTAAGGAAAGGTTAAAGGTGGTCTCACTCTACAGTGTTTTCACTTTACCCGATGACGGCTCAAGTTAATTCTTCCATAAGATACACCCCCCACATCCTCGAGTGTCCCCACACCTGCCTTCCGCCAGGGAAGAAAAATGGTGACCTCTTCACTCTGCACTAAGAGGCTGACTGTGTCTTCAGGAGAGAAGGGGGTGACCTGGAACAAGGCTTCCATCCTTGACGGACTGCAGAGATTCTGGTGTCAGCAGCATGGTCACAACGCTTGCCCTTAGCTTTCCACTCCCTGGCCTCCTCGGGTACAAGATGACTAACAGGCTAATTAAAAATGTGTGTTAATTGTCATACTCCAGTGAACGTGAAGTTTTCATTGTTAGGAAATGTAGCTGAGATGCCACCTGGCCCCAAGACTCTAAGAGGAAGTTCTGGGCATCATTAATGCCAACAGGCCTACAAAAACATGGCTGAAGCATGCATTTCAGTTAATCAACTAGTTAAACTTTCCCTCTGAAATTTCACTGCCAGGGTTTTTAATACTTCAGGCTAGTCATTATTTCCTGCTCCAGTTCAGTGACAGGCTAGCAGTAATTATAAATGAGTAAACCATTCCAATTCAACCACATTCATTTAGTAAAGTTTTTTTTTTTTTTTTTTTTTGAGCACCTAGTATGGGAGGAAGTATGAATAGGCCTGGGCTTGACCTTCCTGTGGGGAAGACAGTCATTAAACATGGACAGGTAAACATAATGTATAATTAAACATGATAACTTCTCTGAAGGTTTGCCGGGTGAGAATAACAGGGGCCCAAGTTCAGATTCAGGATGGTCCAGGAGGGTCTTTTAGAAGACTTGACATTTAGGCTGAAATCTGAGTGACAAGAAGGACAAGGCCAGGGGCGCCTGGGTGGCTCAGCTGGTGAAGCAGATGACTCCTGATCTCGTCTTAGGCCATGATCTCGCGGTGCATGTGATCAAACCTCATGGCAGGCTCTGCACAGACAGCACACAGCCCGCTTGGAATTCTCTGTCTCTCTCTGGCCCTCCCCGGCTGACGCTCATGTGTGTCTACGTGTGAGCACGCGCTCTCTCTCAAAATAAATAAGTGAACTTAAAAAAACAGAGAAGGACAAGGCCAGGTGAAAAGCAAACGGGCAGAGCATTTTAAGGTCATGGGAGAGCACACACCAAGGCTCTGAGGTAGGGAAACAGCGTGGCTCGTTTGAGAAACTGCAGGAAAGCCGGGCTGCTGTGCCGGTGGGGAGACTGGTGCACCTGCGGCCACAACACCGACTTTTCCCCACTGAGCACCCTATTTTCTTTCAGAGCCCAGATGCCCCCATTTTCCGGCCACGAGATATCCAGGGAGCTCCAGCCCTGACCCCGACCTAACAGAGCCCACGAAAGCATCCTGTCTTCCCCTGCTGGTCATGGCGATGCTAATAGTTGTGGCATATGACCTAAGCTGACACACAGTGAATTTAAGAACTTTTGGAGAAGGTCCCACAAAAAAGGTCTTTCACCCTCTTTTTTTCCATGGGACTTGAACCTCATAAATCAAGGCTGAGGCTGAGATTTGTTGCAATCATCATGTAACTATCAGAGATCAACCACCTTGAGACCAGAACTGTGATATATAGTTGGTCTTTGTCCCTGGTTGCTAACATGAAGTGTCTAAAAGTTTTAGAATTTTTTAAAAAAATTTTTAATTCTTTTTCAATGTTTATTTTTCAGAGAGAGAGACATAGACAGAACACAGAAGGGGAGGGGCCGAGAAAGGGGGAAACACAGAATCTGAAGCAGGCTCCAGGCTCTGAGCTGTCCCCACAGAGCCTGATGTGGGCTTCAAACTCACGAATGGTGAGATCATGACCTGAGCTGAAGTCCGAAGCTTAACCAAATGAGCCACCCAGGCGCTCCTAAAATCCTCAGAATTTCTTGAATGACAGGGATGATGGAAACATCTTGTGTTATTCCTAACAAGCCCCTTTCACCCACACCTGAGCGTGTGCTCATAAAGCCACACTTGGCTGAGGGGCCCCTAGGTAGCTTCGGGAAGGGGGCCGGTCATTAGAAAGACCAAGGCGTGATGAAAGGGTTATAACTGGCAGTCCTACCCTCCCCTCAACCTATAGGAAGGGAGAGGGAGACAGAGAGGGAGCTAATCATCCCTGGTCGGCGATTTAATCAATGGTGTCTGCATAATGAAATCTCCATAAAAGCCCATGAACATCAGGTTGGAAAGCTCCTGGGCTGGTGAACACATGGAGGTGGTGGGCCTGAAAAGGTCATGGAAGACCTGTGCCTCTTCCCCTAGACCTTCTCCCATGTATCTCTTCCATTTGCCTGTCCCTGAGTCACATCCTTTGTAATAAAACATGAAACGTAAGGAAGTGTTTTCCTAAGTTCTGGGAGCCATTCTAGCAGCAAATCTTCAAACCCGAGAGGGAGTTACTGGAACCCCAATTTATAGCCAGTTGGTCAGAAGTACAGGTGCCAATCTGGAATTTTCTACTGGTGTCTGACGTGGGGACAGTCTTGTGGGACTGCGCCCTTAACCTGCGGGGTCTGTGCTAACTCTGGGTAGTTAGTGTCAGACCTGAATGGAATGGCAACACATCCAGGTGGCATCTGGAGAGTTGGAGAGTCGCTGGGATGGAGGAAAACGCCACACAGTTGGTGCCCTAAGTGTCATGAGTAAAAACAGCTCAGAGGAACCATCTGAGAGATCAAGGAGGAAAAAACCTCAGTATTGGTAATAACATTATCTAAATTCTGGATCAAGCTGTACCTAAAGCAGATTACCCCTGGACTGCAATTATGTTAAGCCAATAATCTCTCCAGTTTTGGTTGGGTTTTCTGCTCCCTGCAGCCCTAAGATCCTGACTGCTAGCAATGGGAAATCACTGCAGTGTTTATAAATGGGCTATGACACGACTTCATTTCTATCTCTGGAGAATGGAACGGAAGAGGCTTGAAGAGAAGCAGTGAGTCAATGAGGAGGCTACGGCAACGGTCCCGTCAAGAGAGGAGGCCATCAAAGCCCCTCAACGAGACTGACATCACTGACTAATTACTATGGGACCGGAGCAGAGCGAAGTGCTTCACTGGTGTGAACTAATAACCCAACAGCCCTGTACATGGGCAGTGTGACCAATGCGACTTTTTTTCTGCAACAGGTTGAACTGTGTCCCCCCACCCCCATTTATGTGTTAAACTCTTAACCTTCAGTACTTCAGAATCTGACCTTATCTGGAGATAGGTGGGTCTCTAATCCAATATGTCTAGTGTTCTTATAAGCAGGGAAGTTTGGACACAGACACGCAGGGAGAACGCCAGGTGAAGATGAAGGCAGAGATTAAGGTGACGCAGTAGAAGCCAAGGATTGCCAAATATTATCAGCAAAGCACCAGAAGCTAGAAGTAAAGTATGGAACAGATTCTTCCTCACAGGCCTCTAAAGCAATCAACCCTGCCGACACCTTGATCTTGAACTTGAAGCCTCTAGAACAATGGGACAATTAATTTCTGCTGTTTGAGCCACCAGTCTCTAGTACTTAGTTATGGCAGCCCCAGCAAATTAATACCACAAAGAGGAAACTGAGGCCCAGAAGGGCGAGGTACCCTACAGCCCATTCCCCAGTCAGCAGTGTTAAGTCATGGGTCTGCCCACCTTGGGAAGCTATGTTTCCAAACACTGTGCTTGCTCCTCTGGCCTTGTGCGAATGGCTCTGCCCACAACCCTGGGATCTAGAAAAGTCCTAAGCCCTCTGTGGGCCCCTGTTTTCCACCTGCACCACTGACACCTGGCCCCACCCCCAGGCAGGTGAGGAGAACAAACAAGAGTGGCCGCAGAGGCACAAGTCTCTGGAGGCGGCACAGGAGCAAAACAATCCTGGCCAGGATTCTGGGCAGAAGAAAACACTGGAGGAGGGTGGAGGCGAATCAAAACCGCCTCCCCGCCCCGAATGGCTGGCACGACACGACCCGGCCTCTCCCTCCTGCGGCAGCCTGGAGACAGAACTGGCCTCTGATGGGCAACACAGAGGGAGGAGGGCCCGTGGCAGAAGTCACCCAGAAGACACAGGAATGCTCCTGAGTCCCAGGTCAGGAGCCCACGACCCACCACTCTGAGCTGGTCAAATGACATCCCTCCAGCCCATGTGAAATCAAGGCCCTGTCACTCTCATTAAGGGAGCTCTGTCCAAACCTGTCCTTGT
This sequence comes from Suricata suricatta, assembly GCF_006229205.1. Classification (NCBI taxonomy): domain Eukaryota; kingdom Metazoa; phylum Chordata; class Mammalia; order Carnivora; family Herpestidae; genus Suricata; species Suricata suricatta. Next base: position 44,349,948 of record NC_043715.1, on the reverse strand, counting down.
CATCATGGGCAAGTTGCTGAGCATCCCTTGCTGAGCCCAAGCAGGTGGCACGTGTGACTGGCAGAGGCCCAAGGCTACTGTGGCAAGCTGGGAAGGCCAGAGCCTGCCAGCTCCCCGCGGTGCTGATTCTCCCTCCTGAGGAACGTTTCTTCAAAAAGATCAATGTTTCTGGACCAAGGATTAAAATCCAAGAGGAATTCAAAACGAATTATTAGCACTTCTTTCGGGAAAAACAGTGAGCCATGGATTACACAGCCGGGGAGTGGGGGGACTCTGTGTCTGGACCAAATGGTACTAACGGAGTGGGTGGAGAACTAGCCCGGCACACACCCGGGCCATGCGGAATCACGTGTGCAATCACAGCTTGCTGCTTTTAACGTGCACATTTCCCCAAAGTGCCTACCACACACAATGATCAGAAATGCAGCAGGTGCTTCTGAGGGTGGGCAGGAGGCGGCAACGGCCTGCTGTACTGAAGACACAGCGGAAGGCTGGGTCCCTGACACGAGCCCTGCAGAAGCACGGCCTGGTACAGAAGGGCTGAAAGGGCATTTGATGTCGACCCAACACAGCTGATGACACCAGCATCAGAAAACATTCCAAGTGCAACTAAGGACTGGGAAATGCAAGAGCTGGGGGGGGGGCGGGGGCGCAGGAGGGAGGAGAAGACGGTCTGCTGCTGTTTTCCTCCACTCTACATGGCAAAAAGTTACGGAGGAAATAGCAATCTAAATGTTTAAAACATTCAGAAGTATAAGAACTGACAAAATCATCATCACTGTGAGAACACATTTCTTTTCGGAGAGTAACAGATAAAGCTGGCCAAAAATAAGGCTAGAGAAATTCAAATAACACAAACTAGCAACTTGGTTTTAAAGGTTTATATAAAACTTTACCAGAATGCAGATGAAATCCGGTCTTTGTTCATAAAAACGGATTCTATGTTAGGAAAAGAACAAAAAACAACAACAACAACCTCAAACCTCTCTTTCCCCAAAAGAGAATTTTTCCTATCACAATACTCTGACTTTAATGCATTTCGACTAGCAAGGAAGAACAATTTTGGAAAAGGATAACAAGAAATCTAACAGAATGTTTGACAATTACCCGGAGAGTTTAACCTACCCTCATGCCTGGATCTTCCCCTCAGGGTCTGATCTCCCTGGACTGGAAGTCTATTTTTCAAAGTTCCTCAAGTCTGCCTGATGTTACTCAGGAGTTACCACTAACTGTGTTAGCTGTAAGATGGTATTGCAGTTATGTTTTTAAAAAAGAGACCTTCTCCAGGCACCTGGATGGCCCAGTTGATTAAGTGTCTGACTTAGGCTCAGGTCACGGTCTCGTAGTTCATTCAAGCCTTGCAATTGGGCTGTTTGTTGTCAGCACAGAGCCCGCTTTGGATCCCCTGTTCCCCTCTTTCTGCCCTTCCTCTGCTTGCTCACCGGCTCTCGCTCTCTCTCAAAAATAAATAAACATTTTAAAAAATTTATTTAAAAAAAGAAAGACCTTCTCCTTTTAGAACTACACGCTGAAATACTGGTTGGTGAAAGGATATGATGTACATAGTGTGTGCTTTGAAATAACAGGTGGAGGGAAGGTGAAGTCAGAATACAAATGAGATAAGACGGGTCACAACTAGATAACACATGCTGCTCTATATCTTGCATTTGCAACTGTTTGTAAGAAAGAATAAAAAGTAAAAAACAAACAAAAACAATTTTTTAAATGTTTATTTATTCTGAGAGAGAAAGAGAGAGCGAGAGAATGCACACAACCGAGCAGGGAGGGGCAGACAGAGAGGGAGAGATCCGTGCTATCAGCACTGAACCCAACATGGGGATGAATGAACCTCACAGACTATGAGATCATGACCTGAGTTAAAATCAAGAGTCAGATGCTTAACCACTTGAGCCACTCAGGGGCCCCCCAAAAACAATTTTTAAAGTTCCCCAACAGATCACAAAGTAAAGCCAGGGTTTTGCATCTGAAATTTGGAAATCTGTAAATACCTCTGGGTATGTCTTAAGATAAAGAGGAAATCAAAAGTCAAAATTGCCAACCAGACCTCTGGAATGACAAAATGAGGTGCTCAGAAAACTTGGTTCTCCTAAAATCCAATAATAAAACTGAATTGTTAAATACAACCATCTGAGAACTCTAGAAATCAAAGGCGTATAATAACCTGAGAAGCATTTATCCAAGGGGAACTGCTGAACTTCCAAGTATGCGCAGTGGAGGTATGTGGTCTTTAACTTAGCTTGTTTGCATCATGTGATCATCACATGCCCCATGGCAGGCTCTCATCGCACACTCCAGCAGTGTTAGTCTTAAAGTCGAAGCTATAGTCAGACGAAAACAGAGCAAGCCACGACAAGTTCACTGCTGGGGTCAGTGGGGTGGGGGTTGACTGACTCCAAGCAGAGCCAGGGAAAACCCCACACTCCAGGGCATTGCTGAAACAGTAGCAATCTCAGTGGTAAACAAATGGGAAAGACCATCATCACAGCTAGACTGCAGTTATAATCTGACGGGAGCAAGGAGCAGACCTGCAGAGAGACGAGCCAGAAATTGAACAGAAGATCCACAGAATGAGACAGCCATACTGGGCCTTAGGAAGCTCCCCTGCATCCTGCTGATCTGAAGACTGTGTATACATACAAGGCTGCACACACGTTCTGGAGAGATTGGAGAGGGCCCTAAGTTATCCACATTTCCCTGGTGTGGAGAGAGGCTTTAAGAATATGCAGAGAAGACACCAGATAGCCAGGCAGAAAGCAATCGCTGGGGCAGATTCATAAACTGCTTGAACTTAAAAATATTCCCCAACCCACACACAGATCCACTGTCCAAGAGTGGAAGCCTTATTGGCTCAAGATTTTTCAGGACAACCTCTGATCAAGCACTAGCTAAACACTAAACCATACTGAACCAAGGGCAACCCCTAGTAACCCGTGCTTAAAATTAAGACAATTTTTTTTTTTTAAAGAAAATAGCAGAGGCATCAGGAGAGAATGGCATCAAAGGCCAAAGAATTGGTTCAGGAAAGTGCTTTAAAAACAAAACCTTTAAAAATAAAAAAAAGCAACAATAAAGATTTGGGAAGGAAAGGGACCTGAATCCAGAGTTACTACAATTATCTGACCTCAAAAAAAATTATGACACACAAAGAAATAGTCAAGTGTGACCCATACTCAGGAAAAGACGTGCTAAGTAGAAATTTTCTTTGTGAGGGCCCAGAAGTTTCACTTAGCAGACACAGTCTTCAAATAGCTACCATAAACATGTTCACAAACTAAAGGAAATCATGTCTAAAAAAATTAAAGGAGAGACAATAAAGAAACAAAAATTTTTTAAAAGAAAAACTCTGAAGTTGAAAATGAATAACTGAAATGAAAAATTCACCTAAAGGGGCTCCACAGCAGATCTGAAATGGCAGAAGAAAGAACCAGTGAGCTTAAAGACAGATCAACAGATCTTACCACGATGAAACAAATAAAAACAGAAGAAAAATGAACAAAAATAAATACTCAGAGTTGTGTGGGACACCATCAAGGTCATCAACATGAACATAATGGGAGTCCCAGAATAGGAAGAGAGCCAGAAGATATATATGAATATAAATGTAACATATACTCCCTCTCTCTCTCTCTCTCTCTCTCCCCCCCCCCTCTCTCTCTCTCTCTCTCTCTCTCTCTCTCTCTCTCTCTCTCTCTCTCTCTATATCTATATATATATATATATATATATATATATATATATATAAAGAGGAAAAACGGCCTATCATGCACAGGAAGCATCAATGCAATCAGCTTATTTCCAACCAAAAACATGGAGGTCAAAAGGCAATAGGATAACATATTCAAAATGCTGAAAGAAAAAAATCCTACCAAACAAGAATTCTATATCCAGCAAAACTATACTTTAAAAAGCAAGGTAAAATAAAGGCATCCCCAGACAAAAAAAAAAAAGAGAATTCACTGCCACCAAATTTTGATTTACAAGAAATACTATAGGAAATCCTTTCGGATGACAATTGACAAGAAGAAATAACACCAGAAGATTAAAAAAAAATTTAATAATGGGACACCTGGGTAGCTGAGTCGGTTGAGCGTCCGACTTCGGCTCAGGTCATGGTCTCACGGTTTGTGAGTTCAAGCCCAACAACAGGGCTTGCTACTGTCAGCCTGTCAGTAAAGCCTGCTTCAGACCCTCTGATCTCCTCTCTGTACCCCTTCCCGGCTTGCACTCTACCAAAAATAAATAAATAGTTAATAAATAAATAAATAAATTTAACTAAAAGTATTAGGACTTGTACACTGCAAATTATAAAATCAACATGCCGAGAGAAATGGAAGAAAATAAAAACAAATGGAGAAGCATCCCATGTTCATAGAATGGGACACCACTGTTAACACGTGAATTCTGACCAAATTTATATATAGAAAACAGGAACTCTATCAAATCCAAGTAGGCTTTTATGCAGAAATTGACAAGACAATCCTAAAATTTATAGGAAAAGGCAGGGACCCAAAATAGCCAAAACGGTTTTTATAAAAAAACAAAAGTAAGTATTTACACTTCCCAATTTATCAACAAGTTATAAAAAATAGTTACAATAATGAAAATACTGCGGTACTGGCGATAGGGTAAATATTTAGACCAATGGGTCAGAACTGAGAGTCCAGAAATAACATCATTAACAGTCAAATGATTTTCAACAAAGGTGTTTACATAATTAAATGTCAAAATATGGCCTTTCTTCCAACGCATGATGCTGGGGCAACTGGAAAGTCACATGCAAACAGATAAACTGAGACCCTTAACCTCACATGATAAACAAAAATTATGTCAAATGGACTACAATCCTAAAGGTAAGAGCTAAATGTTACAAAACCTCCAGGGAAAAAACGTTACGAAAATCACTGTGACACTGAATTAGGCAGAGTTCTTAAAAAAGACATCAAAAACAGAATCCATAAAAGAATAAATTGATAAACCAGATTTCACTGCAATTAAGTATTTTTGCATTTCCAAGACATTATTAAGAAAATGCATAGTGGGGCACCGGGGTGGCTTAGGTTAAGCGTCTGATGCTTGACTTCGGCTCAGGTCATGATCTCATGGTTTGTGGGTTCAAACCCTGCATCTGGCTCCCCACTGACAATGTGGAGCCTGTTTCGGATTCTCTCTCTCCCCCTCTCTCTGCCCTTCCCTTGTTCATGCTCTCTCTCTCTCAAAATGAATGAGTGAATGAATGAATGAATGAATGAATGAAAGTGAACACTGACCCACCATGCCTTGTGGTGGAGCCACCTCCTGTAGTCTCCTCTGCAAGTGGGTTCTGTGGCCTAGCGCCCCTGTCCCCGCAGGCTGAGGCCTAAGTGGGGTTGGAGGGGGTTGCCACCCAGCTTTCCACCAGCCCACAAGCAACAGCAAGGCAGCCACCCTCTCCAGCGGCTTGTTCGCGCGTGGCCACCCACAAATACTACCAGCACTGCCTGCGTTCCACTTCAAGGATCAACTCCTGCAGAAGTGCAGAGTACCCTGGGGAAGCCATCCTACACCACCACAATCCCCCCAAGGCCCACTCAGGTCACTGGTAGGCAAGTTTCTTTTTCAGAGTCCCCAGGATGCTAGGAATCTCCCCAGGCCTCCAACAGGACGATCACCTGTGACATGGCCTGGGAAGCCGTGAGGAAGCAGCCTGGTGGCCAGCCTGGTGAAGCCAACACCAGGCCCCCAGTCCTGGGTGGCCACCCCCAGCCGCTGGTCTTTAAGATGTACTAAACTCCTCAGAGCCCCTCCCTGCCCCACCCAGCAGACTAGACAGGCTGCAGCAAGCAGAAACAGTTGGGTTATTTTATAGCAAAGCAGCAAAACACCAAAAAGGAAGTTGAGAGAACCCAACACTTTATTATCAAAACCCACATGAGCTTTCCTGACTACCTGTAATGTGCGCCTTGCACCAAGTGGAAAATAAACTCCCAACCAGCCAGTAAAAAATAAAAGAAAATGAAAGTTACAGACTATGAGAAATATTTGCAAATTACATTAACTTATGAGTGACTATTATCTAGAACATAAGAACTCCTACAACTCAAGAAGAAATTAGCAAAAGATTCAAAGAGCTATTTCATCAAAGAAGATATACATATGGCTAATAAGCACATAAAAGGATGATCAATTATTCATTAGGGCGATGTGAAACAAAACTGCAGGAAGAGGCCACTGCACATCCACTAGGAAGGCGATCATAACAAGTGTTGGTGAGAATATGGAAAAACCAGAACCCTCCGTACATTGCTAGCAGGACCATAAAATGGTGTAGTCACTTTGGAAAACAATTTGGCAGTTTCTTAAAAAATTAAACAACAAGAGTGACTAAATGATCCAGCAATTCTGCTCCTAGGTGGAAATGAAAACATATGTCCACACAAAGATTTGTACCTAAATGTTCATCATCGCATTACTCATACCACTGGGCATAATCCAAATATCCATCAACTGGTGAATGGATAAACAAAATGTGGCATACCCATGCATCAGAATATTGCTCAGCAATAAAAAGAACTACTGATACATGCTGAGACACGCAACATCTCAAAAACATTATGCTAAGTGACAGAACCCAGATGCAAAAAGTTATACCTCAACAAAGGTGTTTAAAAATTGCAAATCACACAGGGCACCTGGATGGCTCAGTTGGTTAAGCGTCCGACTTCAGCTCAGGTCATGATCCCACGGTTTGTAAGTTCAAGCCCCATGTCGGGCTCTGTGTCACAGCTCAGAGCCTGAGGTCTGTTTCAAAATCTGTGTGTGTCTGTCTCTCTCTCCCCCTGCCCTGCTCTTTCTCTCTCTCAAAAATAAATAAATATTTAAAAAATTGCAAATGATTTAGGGGTGCCCGGCTGGCTCAGTCAGTAGAACAAAGACTCTTGAGACTTTGGGGTTGTGATTTCAAGCCCCACACTGGGTGTAGATTTTTTAAAAGTTTGAGGTGCACCTTGGCAGCTCAGTTGGTTAAGCATCTGACTTCAGCTTAGATCATGATCTCGCAGCTTGTGAGTTCGAGCCCCACATCAGGCTCTGTGCTGACAGCTCAGAGCCTGGAGCCTGCTTCAGTTTCTGTCTCTCCCCTCTCTCTCTCTGCCCCTTCCCTGCTCATACTCTCTCTCTCTTAAAAAGAAACAAACATCAAAAAATTTTTTTGAAGTTCGAAAAAGTTTTAAAAATTTGCAAATCATTTAGAAATGAATGACTCATAAGAAATAACATCAAAACCTGTAGGGTATGTGGGAGGAGTAAACAGGGTGTAGAGAGAAAGAAGCAAGAGACCAGTGACTAAGTAATTTTAAATTAACTCTATATCGGCTATCAGGGCCACCCAATAAAGCAATATGGGTGACAACAATAGTAACAAACCACTTTTTCCCCTAGGCAAAGGTATTTTTATTTATTAATTTAATTTTTTAGTTCCAGTATAATTAACGCATACTATTACATTAGTTGCAGGTGTACAACACAGTGCTTCGGTAAGATACTTTACTCGGTGTTCATCACTCTAAGCACCCTCTAACCCTCTTTACCTATCTCACCCATCCTCCCACCGATAACTCCTCGGGCAACCATCATACTTAGTTAAGAGTCTGGGTCTTTTTGCTTGTCTTTTCTTAGTTTGTTCATTTGTTTTGTTTCTTAAATTCCACGAGTGAAATCACACACTATTGGTCTTTCTCTAACTTATTTCACGTAGCAGTATAATCTCTAGATCCATTCATATTACTGCAAACGGCAAGATTTCATTCTTTTTTATGACTAATAATCCATTGTGTATATACATTTTTAAAAGTTTTAAAAAGCTTCTAATTTTGATGTAGTCTCAATATATATACACAATGGATATACATGTGCATAAATACACACACACACACACGTAAACATATCTTTGTTATCCATATTTTCAAATGAGCATTTTCATATCTTTGGCTAAATATCCAGTATTGGAATTATTGGATCCTGTGATAATTCTATTTTTAGTTTTTTGAAGAACCTCCCTTTTTTCCATAGTGGCTGCACCAGTTTGCATTTCCACCAATAGTGCACGAAGGTTCCTATTTCTCCACATCCTCACCAGCACCCGTTGTTTCTCATGTTTCACCATTTCAACAGGTGTGAGGTGATATCCTACGGAGGTTTTGATTTGCATTTCCCTGATGAGTGATGTTGAGTATCTTTTCATGTGTCTGTTGGCCATCTGTATGTCTTCTTTAGAGAAATGTTTGTTCATGTCTTCTGCCCATTTTGTAATTGGATTATTTGGGGGGTTTTGGGGTTGAGTTGTAGAAGTTCTTTATATATTTTAAATGCTAATCCTTTATTGGATAGGTCCTTTGCAAATACCTTCTCCCATTCAGTAGGCTGTCTTTTAGTTGACTGTGTCCTTTGCTGTGCAGAAACTTTTTATTTTGATGTAGTCTTAATAGTTTATTTTGCTTTGGTTTCCCTTGTCTTGGGAGAAATAGAAAAATGCTGCTATGGCCAATGTCAGAGAAATTACTGTTTATGCTCTCTTCTAGGATATTTATGGTTTTAAGCCTCACATTAAGTCTTTAGTCCATTGTGAGTTTGTGTGTGGTATAAAAAAGTAGTCCAATTTCATTCTTTTGCATGTAGCCATTGAGTTTTCCCAATACCATTTGTTGAAGAGACTGTCTTTTTCTCATTGTATATTCTTGCCTCCTTTGTCAAATATTAACTGATCATGTAACTGTGGATTCATTTCTGGACTCTCTATTCTGTCCCATTGATCTATATGTCTCTTTTTGTGCCAGTATCATACTGCTTTGATGACTAGAGCTTGCTAATATAACTGAAAGTCTGGAATTGTGATGCCACCAGATTTGTTCTTTTTCAGGATTGCTCTGGCTATTCTGGGTCTTTTGTGGTTCCATACAAATTTTAGGATTATTTGTTCTGGTTCTGTGAAAAACGCTGCTGGTACTTTGATAGGGATTGCATTAAGTCTGCACACTGCTTTGGGTAGTGTGGACATTTTAACAATATTTATTCTCTCAATCCATGAGCATGGAGTATCTTTCCATTGGTTTGTGTCATCGTCAATATCTTTCAACAAAATTTTATAGTTTTCAGCATACGGGTCTTTCACTTCCTTGATTAAGCCTATTCCTATTTGATTATTTGTGAATAACAACCCACTTTTGATTGTGTCCAGCACAGACTCCGGGCTGATCCCTTCCATGTGTGAACATCAAACCATCACATCCTTTGGAGTTCACTGCTAAAACTACTCTTATTAATAGGGCAAGTAGGGGATCTGAGATTGGAACCTGGGCCAGCACCTTAGTCACCAAGCTCATCCACCAGCCCCCACTGCAATCTGCAAGATGAAAGTAGCAACCACTTATTCTCCTGTCATCATCAACCATAACACACTAGCACTCACATTCCCTACTTTTATTGTGACTTAGTGATACCAGCTACATACAATTTACCTCATTTAAACTTCAGGGCAACTGTAGTACATGATAATATTCTTACTATTATTTCTCACTCACTATTTAGGCACAGAGTGGAACTGCATTTCCTCGCCATCCTGAACTTGGCTATGGCTATTAAGGTTTGCTTTAGCCAATGAAATATGAGGAGAAGCAATGGTGGTCAGTTCCACGTGGGATCATCTGAGAGCTGGTGTACAAAGCCCTATCTTCCCTTTATTGCATAAGTAAACCTGTTCCAGATGGTGGAACCTGGGTCCCCGAATGAAGACGATGTAGAGCAGAGACCATCACCAAACCATGAAGAATATGTACTATGAATGAGATTCAATGGGAAGTAGTTTAAGCTACTGAGATACGAGGGTTATTTGTTACATACAGCAGCAGAACCTACAGAACCTAAACTACCCTTATCAATTCAATATGCTCTGAGTTAATCCTCTTTTTACTAGGAAATTAACTGAGGCTCAGACAAATTAAATGATGTGATCAAGGACACACAGTGGAAAGGTAGCAGAGGCAGGATTAGAATTTAGGTCTGATTCCAGGGCTTTCAAAAGTTATCAATTCAATTACTGTCTTTCTAATTCCTCCTAATTCACTCACCATTTAATTCACTCAACATTGCTTAATTCACAGCAACATTTATTGAGGACTTATGATGGGTGCTGCAAAGAATGTCTTCCAGGTTGACATTTTTTCCCCAGTAAAATTTTTTTGGTTTTTAATATTCAGACTTCATGGAATGGATATAATTCATGTGTTTTCATCTAATTTTTATATGGGAAACTTATATGCTCTCAATGTAACGTTTTAACCAAAATGATGAGCAGAAAGTCTCAAGATTACACTTTACATACAATCAATAGAAGGTCAGAACCAAGTGTGGACACAAAAAGGTTGACTGAGGTCAACAGAGGCGATGCAAGTTAGAGATGCCGTTGACCAGAGGGGAGTGGCGGGGGGAAGGCTGTGTTTTAGCAGCACATTAAATGTTCAGTGTTCAACAAGTGATTTTTTTTGAGCATTTTACATCTGAACATATTAGTTTGTTACTGATCTCTAGGAGATAGGCTGTTATTTGTTATTGGGCCAATAATATATAAAGAGAGAGAGTTACCTGCGTTTCTGGAGACAGGTGCCCAGCTTCTTACTCCTTTAGACGCTGTCTTGTCTGCCCAGGATGCCCACTGCTGCCAGAGTGCAGGGGGTCAGGCTAGGACTACACACAGGAAGAAGTCTCCAGAACCAGGAAATGAGATAAACTGGGTCTGCAATGATGGTGGTGGTGGTGAACCAATCAACCATCTCGGTAACCTGCCCACCTTTGGACTTCCTCCCCTATGAAATAGGAAACAGCTAGATTCTTTTCCATGACGTTCCTCAGGCTTGAGTGCACTTATCCCCAGGGGTTTAATGCAGACTTTTAATGGATCCAAGGGCACAAATGTTAAGGGAAGCAATGTTCAGATCCTCAATGGCCCCAAGGTCCCCTTCCCAAAGCTGCTCTGACTGCAAACCAGCCTGCCTTCTCAGCGTCCATCCCCTACAGTACAGCTGCCCGGGCGTGTGTAAGCCTCTAGGATGCCAAACAACACAAAACAGGAAGATAATGGCCTGAGAGAAGTAGTCTTGAATGAATAAGAAAGCTCCTTAAACCCCCAGCCTTGCCTGTCCTTCCTTGCTTTTAAAAACAGGATATTCTGGCCCGTGCTGGGATTCCCTAAATTCAGAATACTCAAAGCAGTATACATAGGTTAGTGGCCCTGATTCCTCTAAATGACATGTTTTGTAGGACCATCAAAATTTTGAATCCCCTAGAAAACTTCCCAGGGGGAAATGTATGTGATTTCTTTCAGCTTCTGTGTGCTCTATACAATAAGGTAGTGAAAAACCTACTTTATCTAACCATATTATAAAATATTTATTTCAATTACAGTCAATCTCCACCTTATCTCACCTTACAAAATATGTACTATATATTATTTCTCCCATGAATAGTATTTTACAGTTACCATAAAATTATTTTGAATGTTAGCTTTATAAGGCACAAGGAGGTATGGTTTTTCAAAATTCTTTTGAGGGAACACAAACAAAAATATTTGGAGATGATCAGTTTAAATCAGAATAATCCTGGCCAGCCCACACCCTAATTCCTGATGGCTGAGCTACAGGAACTCAGCGTGGGGTACAAACCCTGGGAGGGGGAGTGACTCCAGACAATGGCAAAGTCACGCGGGCCTGGGGCTAGAGCCAGACAGGACAGCCAGCCAGGCTCTACACCCTCTTCCTCTCAGCTAAGCTGCTACAAGACAGTATTTGAAAAGGGATTTTCTGGCCCAATGGGTCAGCTCAAAGGATTCCCTTGCACCCAAGTAAAAGGGCTGTGGCCCTTACTTCACCTCCAAGTAAGTATGGGCACACGTGTGTGTACACACACACACACACACACACACACACACACGTGAGGGAAGTATTCACCATAAATTACTTGGGATTGAGTCAGTGAGTAATTACCCTGTTAAATAGTTTCCACTATTACCAAAATCCTTCTTCAAGAGATGACTTTGTTCTGAATCTGAAGCAACATTTCAGCTTGCACTATATCCAGCTCTTTCTAAGTTAGCGGAGGGGCTACACACAGGTAAAAAACATTATGCTAATAAAGCTCACATATCTAACCAACTTTCCCTCAAAACATGATGTGGTGTGCAAGGCTAGGGAACAGGCAGGAAAGGAAAGATTTTCCAGAGAAGATTTAACTCATCCTACTTTCATTCATTTGAGAAAGACCCGGGGGTCCCCTCTGTGGGTAAGGTCCTAGGCTGAGTATGACCCCTGTACCATATCAGAGTGGTTCTCAAAATGAGGTACGTCCCGTCACCCAAGCCGTTGCTCAGAACCCAGGTCAGAACCACCAGCAGTGTGGAGCAGAGCCTCTCTTTTTAACACATTCCCCAGGCCAAGTCTGTTGCTCACTGAAGTCTGAGCACCACCACCCAGAAAAGTCTAGCAAAGTGGTTCTCAAACATCTGAATCATACAAACCACTTATGGAGAATTTTAAAATATAGATTCTAGAGCCCACAAGAATTACTGAATCACTTAAAGGACTCTTGGTTGCAAGTGGCAGAGACCCAACTCAAATGGCTCAAGAAAATAAAAAGCAATTTTCTGGTTCATGTTGCTGAAAAGTTCAGGGTCATTCCAATTTCCAGTTACCCAAAGAATTTATCAAGAACCAATCATTTCCAGTGTCCTTTCCATCTGACCCTTTGGGTAAAGATGGCCCCCAGCAACATTAGGCTTACACTCCACAACTTTGCACCCCAGTAGAAAGAAAGCACCTCTTTCCTGGCAGCTCTAGCAAAATACATGCATACTGACATGCGTACTGACATGACTCATGAGCCCTTTCCTGAGCCAGTCACCAGGGCAGAGAGGAAAAGAACAGTCTGAATGGCCCAGGGCTGCTCCCATTCCACATCCAAACCACATGGACCAGAATGCTCTGAAAGGCAGGAGAAGGGGGGGGGGGTGCTTTTAAAAGTTGTTTTTATACTCCTGCTTCTAAAAGTTCTCTCCAGAAACTGAAAACTACATACAAATATAAAGAAAAAGATGAAAATAACCTATAAACATTCTACCTACTAAAGTTTTTAGAATCTTTATTTTTTAATGTTTATTTATTTTTGAGAGAGAGAGAGAGAAACAGAGCATGAGCAAGACTGGGGAGGAGCAGAGAGAGAGGGAGACACAGAATCTGAAGCAGGCTCCGGACTCTGAGCTGTTAGCACAGAGCCCGACGCGGGGCTCAAACCCATGGACCATGAAGATCATGACCTGAGTGAGCCAAAGTCGGACACTTAACTGACTGAGCTACCCAGGGGCCCCAAAATCTTTAAACTCAAATTGTGGATATAAGCATTGATTTGTTGAGTAGAAACCTACTCCATACAATAGAGCATTTTATTATGGCTGTCTTTATGACAATACCCCCTAATTGAAAGAAGATAAATATCTTAGTCATTTTTCTGGATGTTCAGCCAATACTGGTTTGCCTCCCTTTTTCCATGAATCTGTTCTTGTTTTTAACCCCTACAGAAATCAGTGGGTGTCTACTAAGAACAATGATAGTCTCTCAATTACAGTGTAATTACTGAAATTAGAAAGTGCCAGTGCTATAATCCTGCTAGCTAATGTACAGTTATCCATTGTATAACTTATCATTTATTACTTATAAGATAGTTGCCCCATTTCATTTTCAAGGGTAGGGCTTCCGATTCATTGCCGCCACCATCCCTCCCTCCTCAGAGTAAGGAGTACCATACACACAGCTGGGCTCAGGGAATGCATGAACTGGACGGTGGGGGAGCAAATCCTCAAAAGGAAAACCACAAAAGAACTAAGAATGGTTGTTGGGCCAACCAGCAGATAACTACACCTGCCCCAACAGATGCTCTAGGAATAAAGCCAGAGAATCCCAACTGTTAAGAAGAGTCCCTAGGTGATGCCAATTCCCAGCCAGGTGTCAGAGTCCCGGTGTCCGGGGAGCAGGTACGATCGAACGCAAACACGACATTTCTGGAGAAGCTGTTTTTCAGATCTGTCTTTGACAAGCAAAGAAACCTGATGAAGGTGAATGCTCCTGTGATCCCACTCGCCACAGCATGCTGGGGGCCGGGGCCTGGGGCTGGGCGGGTCAGACCTGGGTCCTGCTCTCACAGAGCTCAGGCTAAGAGGTGACAGACATCGTGCTGCTGTGCCACGTGGAGAAGGGCCCTGCACAAGCCGCTGTGAAGGAGGCGAGGCAGCTCCGAACACTGCCCCTGCCATCAGTCCATACTCACGGGGTGAAACCAAGAGCTAGGGCTGCACTGAGCCCAGACACCTGGGATCACTGGCATTTCCACAGAACCCCAAACCTTAGACAACACACATCCATCCAATGAACGAGTCCTGTCAACTTGTTATTCTCCCTAGGAGGCAGAGAAAAGCTACTGACCTAGCCAAGATCACAGAGCTGGTCGGGGTGGAGCGGGGATCGATTCCGGACTGTTCCCAAGTCCTAGCCTGAACTATAGAGCACTATCCACCCTCACAGAGCAAAAACAGGACAATGATAAATAACACTTCTTGAGTGCTTATTATGCGTCAAACTAAATTCTTTCTTTTTCATTTTTAATATTTTGAAGTTCATTTATTTTGAGAGAGCGGGGGAGGGGCAGAGAGAGAGAGAATATCCCATGCAGGTTCCGCCATGTCAGGACAGAGCCCCATGGAGGGCTTGAACCCACAAAGCTGTGAGATCATGACTTGAGCCAAAATCAAGAGTCAGATGCTCAACCAACAGAACCACCCAGGTGCCCCTAACTAAATTCTTTACATAAACTTATTTATGCTCTGAATGGCCCTGTGAGGTAGAAACACTTACCATCCACATTTTACAGGTGAGGAAACTGAGGCCCAGAGAGCTGAAGTGATAAACCCAAGGTGACACAGCTAGCAAGCAGCGGAGCTCTGAATCCAGGCTGTCTGGCCTGTTCTTAACCACGACGTGATAACGCTTCATATGTAAGAACAGGAATGATGCCCTAGGCCAAGAGGGCAAAGAAAGTCTTCATTTTATGGGAAGTGTGTGTGTCCTGCTTACTGCCTTGCCAGAGCTCTTTGGTGGAGAGGCAGCCAACTGACCAAAGCTGGGTCAGTCCTGTTCCAGGATGGAAACAGCCAGTCAAGTCTTCAGCTGTGGCTGGGACCTGGAGACCCCATTACGGAAGGAGCTTTGGGACACCCTGATACCTGGAGAAGCCTAGACAGGGAAGGAAGCAAGAGAACGTGGAGGCAGAGGTGGGAAACCGAGAGGGAAAACTGGCTCGGCCCCGGGCCTGCTGACCTCGGCACCAGCAGACAATGCCTGGCCCACGCTCCAGTGGGCATCGCAGAATCCTTCTAGGCTTGGATGGGTCGAACATGGGCTCCTGTGTTTTCAACCCAAAGAGCCTGGGCTAATAACTGCCTACCTGGCTCCCTCTCTGAGCTCATCCTCTGCCGTTCTCGCTCTCCCTTCCCTCACAGCCCTCTGGCCACAAGGGCCTCCTTGTACCTCCTAGAACCCGCTCTGTAAGCCCCTGCCTCAGGGCCTTTGTGTTTCCTATGCTATCTGGAACGTTCCTGCCCAAATGTTTCCATGGCTGGCTCCTCATATTCAGGTCTTGATCAAAGTCATCTCTTTGCTGGTCTGCCCTGATCACGTCTGCTAAAATGGTAGCTTCGGGCACTCTGCAGCCTTTTCCCCTGGCCGGTTTTCTTCACAGCACATCTCACTACCTAACATCACATTATTTATGTTTGTTTAGAGTCTAGTTCCCCTCAAGAATGTCGTCTATCCCGGGCCCTGCTGTGGCCCTAGCACTTGTGTGCCATGTCGTAGGTGTTCAGGAAATACCTAAGTGATGATATCTGCCCACACATAGTTTTGTACATCTCCTGGAACCTTTATCCCCGCCCTCGGGAACACAGAGGAAGGGGACAGGGAAAGAAACAATGACTAACCTTTATCTGAGTGGTTATTACGTGCCAACCACAGTTCTAAGCACTTTGCAGGGATCATTTATTCCTCATAAGAACCTAGGGTAGAAGCCAGTATTACTCAGGAAGCTGAGGCACAGAGAAGTTAAGTTACTTGCCCAAGGACATCCAGCCAAGAAAAGGGAAAGCTGGGAAAGCTGCGAAGCTGGCGGTCTGATGTCAGGCCTCAGGACACCCAGGTGGGCAGCCCGTTCTACCGACCCAGCAGCCGAGTCCTGGATCTTCTTGCTGAGCTCCCTACACCCCTGCTGGTAGACCTCTATCTTTTTCTTTCTTCCTTTCTTTCTTTTTTTCATCTTCATCAAGGTCTGAGAGTGTTGTCCACTACTGCCTGTACTCAGGTTGTCAGCGTTTTCCCTGGCGTGGCCCAGCCACGGGGGATAGATGAGTCCTTCCCTGACATGGCCACACACTGGCCACCGCGGACTTCTTAGGAGTACTCGGAACGATTCTGGGCCCTGCCTAACCAGGCCCCCATTAGGGGGGGGGCCTGGCAGGGTAAAACATCTGAGGCACCCACACCTGCCCGTGACCCCCACTGGCATTTATAGGGACAGGCCTAACAGTCAGCTGCAGCACAGGGGCCATCAAGACAACAATCACTCATGGACAAAAGGAAGGTTTGCCAAGGAACTGCAGGAAAAGCCGCTGAAAATAGATTTGAAATGAGGCAGCTGGTTATTGACGAAATCCACCCTATCCCAAACCAGACTCTGCCTCATCCAAGTTGCAAGCCACCAAGCAGTCACCTCTCTGTGCTTCAGTTTCATCGCTCTGAAGGGCGTATTACCAACCTGCTTCACTGAGTTCTAGCAGGGACTGAAAGGTGAACATAAAACACTCAGGTCAGGACCACGCTCATACTAAGTTTTTCAAGTCAGTGGGAAAGGATGGCTGATTCAATCAATACCGTGGGAGACAACTGATTGACTATTGGCAGGGTGTGGGTTTAAGATCTTTATCCCCCCTAACACCAGAAAAACAAATTCCCGAAGTAGGCTGTAAACAATGAAGCTACATGTGATTCTCTTCCTCGTCCTCCTCCTCCTTCTTTTTTTTGTTTGACAAAAAAGAGAGAGTGCAATAGGGGCAAAGTAGAGCGAGACGAGAGAGGGAGGGAGAGAATCCTAAGCAGGCTCCACACTCAGCACAGGGCCAGACACGGGGCTTGATCTCATGACCCTGAGATCATGACCTGAACAGAAATCAAGATCTGGATGCCAAACCACTTGAGCCACCCAGGCGCCCTTATACATGTGATTCTTGATCTCAGGGTTGTGAGTCTGAGCCCCATGTTGAGTATAGAGATTACTTAAAATCTTAAAAAAAAAAAAAAAAAAAAAGGAAGCAGCAGCAGCAGCTATTAAAGTAGGTAGGAAGAAAATACAGTATTTATCTCATCTTACAGGCCAAAGCATAAAAGCAAACAACAACATCAACAAAAAAAAACCTCACTGTGATATTTAGTAACATTATAAAATTAAAAGGTAAATAATTCACTGGGGATATAAATCTGCAACCTATAACAAATGATTCCTACCTTCAGTAACATAAAGATACCCTGCAAATCAATAAGAAATAAAAACTACCCCCTAGAAAAACAGGCAACAAACAAGGAAATACTTTGGCTAATAAACAGACAACTCAGCAATAAGTATCTCAAAGTGTTTAAACATATTTAAACATTTTGTATCACTAATTGCAACTCTAGAACTTTGTCCTAAGAAAAGTCTAAGGAGCAAACAAAGGTTTTGGTCTGCGAGATGTTCAGAGTCACAATAATGGAAGGTGGAAGTGAGCAGTATGTTCAACAACAGGGTGCTTTTGGAACACTATGAAGGCATTAAAAGGAACATGGCTGACCTTGACCCACTTCCACAGTAGGCTGCCCAAGGCAGACTGTGAAAGGGGGGGGCCAACTGCAGAACACAGTAGAGAGTATGTTTGTGCAACAAACAACTAGGCATACAAGTGTAATAAAAATAGCTAACATGTGAGTGCTTATCACATGCCAAGTGCCACTCTAACCTTTCTGCCTATGTTAACGCGATGAATCCTTACAAACCAAGACGTTAGGACCACCACCACCATTTCACAGATGGGAAACTGGGGCACAGAATGATTAAGTAAAGGCCCAAGTCAGTACCTGGCAAAGCTGGGGTTTGACCCCAAGCCCTGTGGCCCCAGAGCCCAGGCTCTTAAACATGATCTACCACATGCACAGCAAGAAGGGTGCACTTAATGTCACTCTGGGCAGGCAGAGACACTCGGGGCGGGGGGAGTGCCAGGGTCATGAGGGGAGCAAGTAACTGCCATGCTTTGCTTTACATACTGCTCTACTGCTTGAAATGTTTACAATCAGCATGTGGCTGATGTAAGTTTTAAATCAATACCAAAAAAAATCAATCAATATGAAATTTCCGCCAAGCGACCTAAATGCAAGGCGGAGTAGGAGATGATGAGCATCCATCAGTGCCACCCACAGGGGAGCACCAAGCGGGACCATCCTGGCACCTCCTTCCACCTGCTCCACATGCGGATGGAGGGTGGGGTCACACCCATCTCCTGGAAGATGCCAAGGAAAGCCATGTGGCTGGCTGAGGTGTCACACAGGACACACACCTGTGCAGGGTGAGCTCCCTTTACGTGTGGATCGCTGGAGGAGGCGGTAAGAAGGGCTTGATGGGCAAGGAGACCTTCAGCCCAATCAGTTAAGCAGCTCGGAAGCTCTATGTCCTGGGCCTATATGCACCTTATCTGGCCCAAGTGTCAAGTTTCGTATGTGTCAGCACCCAGAAAGTCCCCATTTTCTGTCCTGTAATGAAAGGCATGACAAGATCCAGGTTAGTGGCGATGGTGGAAGGCCACTGATGTGGACTTGATCCCTCCCTGGTTTCATAAATGTAGGACACTGACATTGGCTCCTCCTGGCCACAGGCTGTGCCAACATCATGAATAAACAGCTGTGGCTGGAGGGAGAGAAAGGGGAGCGAGGTCAGAATGTGGGTCAGGCCACCCAGGTTCCAAACCAGCCCCAACTAGCTGAGTGACAAGGATCAAGGGCTTTGCTTTTTCTGGGCCTCAGTTTCCTCATCTGTGAAATGGGGAATAATAGTCTGCTGTAAAGAGGGTTACAGGAGACGTGTGTGAGTAGGACACCCCAGCCCATGTTAAAGGGGACAGGAGACTGTCATTACTGTCATCCATCTGAATCTGCAGCCCAAAGCCTGAAATCCCCAGAAAATGTCCTCCTCCCCACCTCCCCCCGCTCACATGCCACCCACTCTGACCAATCCCTTAGCAACTTGTCAGGCCATGGACTTCCATCAAGTCCAGTGCCACTCTGCTGGCCGGGCACCATGCCCTCTCCTCCCTCCACTAATGGCGGTCTCCCTCCTTGTTCCACTGCCACTCCTCCAGAGGCAATGACAGCAAGGACACGCTGAATAAAAGCTGAGCCCTCCCCCCGGCTCCCCTGCCCACCCTTCTGCCTCCTCCTACAAGGTTCCAGCCTGTCCCTCCACCCACCAAACTCCTTCCTGCCTCAGCACCTCCGCCCTTGCTGTTCCTTCTGCCAGGACCTCTTCCCACAGATCTTTCGCGAGGCTGGCACCTTTGTACCATTCCGGTCTCAGCTGCTGTCACCTCCCCGCAAAGCTCTCCCGCAGCTTCCCCAGCTCTCCAGCCTCCCACAGCCCCCTCCACCTTCCAGGTGGGTCTCTCATCGGTCGGCTTTCATCACTTCACAGCACGATTCAGCCCCACTTGAAATATCTTATTAATTTGTTTACTACTTTCTCTTCTGTGTCCTTCAATGTGAACCTAAACCCCAGGACAGGCCTTCTCGGGCTCTGACCTCAGCACTGGGAACACATGTGATGCTCAATGAATATTTGCCAAAGGCACAAGTCAGTGATGGAATGAATTAATGAGTTTGACATCATTCTACATCCAATCTTAACACACACACACACACACACACACACACACACACACACATCCAATGCCCAGAGGGAGTAAATGTGCTGTCATCTCCAGAAGAAAAAAAGCCCTAAGGTAGCGGTGCAATATAACGCGTAACTGATCCCAAGGCATCCAAATGATTTCCTGCGTGCTAGTGCGCTGAAGAACTTATGACCCAGGCACCAGTGCCTGGGGCCAGAGCACGCCCCTGCCCAGGCTACTAGAAGGAGAGCCTCTCCGCGGAGCAGAGCCACGTTTTGTTCTTTTGTCTAGGAAGGGAGTTTCAGATCCGAAGGAATCCAAACGCTCAAACACGTCTTGCCCCAAGCATAAAGGCGTAATCCCCTGGCGGGGAGCAAGAACTCTCTAGAGGCTGTAGATTTGAAAATACATGGCCAGGGAAAGAGAACACAAACTGGAAATGTCAACAACGGCCCAGAGTCATCTCTTCCTGGTTACGCTGGGGGACTCTCTCTCACTCACACACACACACACACACACACACACACACACACACACACGGCTCCATCTGGTCAAAGGTAAGGCCCGAAGCAGCTAGGCCGGAACAGGAAGATGACTGTGGTGGTTTATCTCTCTACTCCCAAATCCAGGCTGAGGTGTGCTGTCGCAGACCCGTCCACATCGAATGAATGGACGCACAAACAAAGAGGGCTGGGATCCCGGGAGGAAAAACTCCGCGGATCAGAAGCCACCAGCCCTGTGGTCCAACACTCATTTCTAATGTAAACAAAAGTTCAAAAGAGTCGGTACCCTCAGGAAAACTAAGTAATAGATGAGGGAGGTTTCTCTCTAAAGGAATATTCCACCTAATGAGCGAAGAGAAGACCAGAATTACAAGTGTCACAATTTCTGCAAACCCCGAGTGAAATCACAGGTCTAAGAAATGGTTATTTATAGCCATTCACTCTACAGGACGTCACTGAGAGAGACCGCAGGCTTCACCCACCTGCTGAGCACAGAACACACAACAGCCAGGAGGACGCCCTGCCGTCCCTGCCCTGGGACACACACCGATATGCGCGCGCGTGCGTGTGCACATCTCACACCCAAATCCGACCCAGTCTCCAAAGCCAACCACCCACTGGCAGGAAACACCACCACAGAAATACAACCCCAGACACAGACGGTGGGACATCTACACTGCAAACTACGTGGCTTTTCTCAACAAATAAACTATCCAACAAAAAAAGGGGGAAGAAAAGGGATGACGGGGCGGGGGGCATAGATTAAATGACATGTCAAATCCCACGGTGGATGTTGATTGGAACAAATCAATTCTAATGTGATTTTTTATGAGAAGATCTGAAATGTTAACACTAACTAGATACTAGATGACATCAAGCAATTACTGTTGTTTATTTTACTCATGGTCGTGATATTGTCATGGTGTCCTTAAAAAACCTTATCTTTCATGGATAAAAACTGAACTACTTAACTATAAAATAATCCCGTGGGGGTGGGTAGTGGCCTGTACAAATAAACGCAGAGTGGTCATGAGTTAAGAAGAGCTGAAGCTATTATTGACTTTTCTCGAACAGTGTCTAGAGGTGATTAAACCGAGAGGGTGGCTGAGAAGGCAGCTCGTGATTACTTTCACCGCCAAGGGCTAACGATCAGATGACATCTTCCTCCTGCGCCTTCAGGTCAGTCTGGGTAAAGCCCAAGTCCTCACTGTGGCCCCAAGGCCCCTCACATTCGGCCCCCATCTCCCCCCCCACCTCCCCCCTAGCTCACCTCTCTACAGCCCTGCAGGCATGCTGAAGTTCCTCAAGCCGGGTACTTCTCACCTCAGAACCTCTCACTGGCCCTTGTCTCCCCCAAAATGCTCTCCCCCCACCCACATGGCTTCGCCACTCCCTTTCTTCACCTCTGCTCCAACGTCATCTTCTGAGAGGCCTTCCCTAACCCCATGCTCTCAAACAGCACCGTAGGTCTTCAAAAATTAATTAAATAGGTGCGCCTGGCTGGCTGGCTCAGGAGGAGGAGCATGTGCAGAGGTTATTTAAATAACCTTAAAAAAGTGTTTTGGAAAAAAAATGTCTGGAAAAGGGGCGCCTGGGCGGCTCAGTTGAGCATCCACCTCTTGATTTCAACTCAGGTCATGATCTCATGGCTCATGGGTTAGCCTTGCGTTGGGCTCTGCACTGACAGCACAGAGTCTGCTTCAAATTCTCTCTCCCTCTCTCTGCCCCTCCCCCATGTGCATGTGTGAGCTCCGTCTCAAAATAAATATTCAAAAAAAATTTGGGGAGAAAAATCAATTAAATAGTACCACATGCTACTTTTCCTCATTGCATGTACCCATCTTCATTTTTTTTCACACCTATGATCTCTTTTGGACTTACTATATGTGTGTTTCTTTACTATCTTCCCTTTTATAGTGTAAGCTCCACGAGGGTGGAAACTTCATTTGTTTTGTTCATGACTATCTTCCCAGCTCCCCAAACATTATCTGTACAAATCGGGTTCTCAATTAATATTTGTGTAATAAATCAAAGTACCAAAGGGATATGACCTTGAGGTACCATCCTAGTGTCTGGCAGGACAGAGAATCCTAAGCAGGCTCCTCACTGTCAGTGCAGAGCCTGATGCAGGGCTCAAACTCATGAACTGTGAAATCATACCCTGAGCCCAAATCAAGGGACACTTATCTGACTGAGCCACCCAGGCAGGAGCCCCTCCATTAAGTCTTTTTAAAGAGACAGGGGTGCCCATCTTCATTCCCTCCTTCCTACTGGCTGGGATGCAATGGCTGGAGCTTGACAGCCATCCTGAAGCATGAGGTGGCAGGACAAGGCTGGTTGATCAAAGAGGAAGAAGGAGCTGGGTCTACAACGAGAACGTGGCCCCGGCCTACTTATATCACTGGGCTCCTTTAGGTGATAGAGAATTTCTATCTTGCTTAGGCCATTGTCATTCTGTTTTACATGTGGTTGAACCTAATCCTGATACGCTTGGGATCAAAAAACTAGTCAGAGTGCGTGGAACAAGTCCTACATCTATACAAATGTATAAAAATGTCCGTAAGTTGAGAACTATTCCAAAGAAGAATCCCTGTGAGCTGCAGATACACAAAGAGCTACCATGGAGCTGGGGAGAGGGTAAGCAGGCAACAGCAAGGAAATAACGACATGAGAATCACAAAGTTTTCAAGTAGGTTAAATCGGCTGCTGTCTCAGGATTAGTGACCAGAGTACAGCTGGCTCTTAACACAGGTCTGAACCAAACAGGTCCACTTACACAGTTCATACAGGACTATAAATGTACTTTCTCTTTCTTATGATTTTCTCAGTAACATTTTCTTTTCTCTAGCTTGCTTTAATGATACACTACATAATATGTATAACATACAAAATACATGTTAATTGACTGTTTACATTATCAGTGAGGCTTCTGGTCAATGGTACACAATTAGTAGTTAAGCTTCAGGGGGTCAAAAGTTATACACAGATTTTCAACTATGTGGGTAAGCATGTGCCCTTAACCCCCACACTGTTTAAGGGTCAAGTGTATACAAAGAACACCTACAGGGACACCTGGGTGGCTTAGTCAGTTAAGCGTCCGACTCCTGATTTCTGCTCAGGTCATGATCTCAGGTCGTGAGATGGAGCCCCCTGTGTTGGCATGGAGCCTGTTTAAGAGTCCTTTCTCTCTCTCTCTCTCTCTCTCACTGTCTCTCTGTCCCCCCCCACACACACACAAGCTCTCTCTCTCTCAAAAAAAAAAAAAAAAAAAAAAGAACACCTACAAATCAGGACTAAAATGCAGCAAAAGTGATGAGCAAGCTACATCCAGAAGAAAAATAAAAGATATTCTGCCTTATCAGTCTTCAGTGGCGTGTGATTAAAATCACAATGAGTTTCATTTCATATCTCGCAAAAACTAAAAAAGCTTTATCAAACCAAGCCCTTGGTGGCAACGTTCAGAGAAGCCTGACAATATTTGGTGACGTCACAGATGCTCACATCCTACAACCCACCAATCTCGTGCCTAGTACACACCCAAAAGAAATTCATGTCGATACATACTAGGAAACATGTAACAACATGCACTGTAGCCCATAAATAGCAAAAAGTCTAGAAACTAATGAAATGTCCATTGTCATGCAAATGACTAACAAAAATGTGATATATTCAGCCAGTGGAATATCATATAGCAGCAAAAAAACCAACAAAAACCAAACCCAGAATGAACTACAACTATACAAAAATAGTCTGGATCAATTTTAGTTAGATTCACGACATTATATGAAACACGCACGTCCCACCAAACTATATACAGTACAGTATCATTTGTATAAAGTTCAAAAATAATTCTTAAGACAAAGAACGAAAGAATGATAGAATGATAAAAAAATTCAAGATGGTGGTCACCTCTAGGACAGCAGGCAGATGGAATGGGAAGCACCACACAGGTTCATGTGTTATTACCAATGTTCTAATTCCTGGGCAGGCAGCAGGCTAACGGCTGTTAATTATAACAGACAGACAACTTTGCATGAGCCAAAAATACCGTGTTTCATGCACCAAGGATTCCAGTTAATCTGATTTTGCGTGCCCAAAGGCCATCTTTAAAAAAATGGAACACATTTAGAAAGAGGTGAGAGAGCATGTACACCGAGCTCCTGACATATGGGACCAGTGAGGCAGGAAGGAGGAGTGGAACAGATCAAGGAGTAGGTGGCTTCTGCTTTGTGTTTTGTTCTGCCATCACTTGAACATTCATTTCAACAAGAAATGTTTCCTACGAGAAACTCGCACAGTATAGCGCAGTGGTTCATGAACCCCGGAGCCAGACGCCCGGGCACCACCCGGTGACCGCACTGCTCCCTGGGTACGGTAAGCAGGCAGGCAGGACTCTGGTAGGTTATTTAACGTCTCTGTCCTCTGTTTCTGCATCAGAAAAGGGAGGATGATAACAATGCCTACTTCATGGGGCCACTGTGAAGATTGAATGGGTTGGTGCATAGGTCCCCTACACAAGGTAAGCCCTCAATGAGACTGGTTATTATTACTCTCACTAGTCTAACTTCAGACATCTCCCTGGGGACAGGCATGAGCTGAGCAACGATCTAGTGAAGCAATGATCAAATGAGCCTGGTCAGTTTAAGCCCCAGCTGCGCTTCCTTCCCTTGCACTCGCAGCCTCTGTAAGGAGCCTAGTGCACTGCTCCTCCCAAGCACTTATGAACAGATTCTTCTTTAATACTGACCTTTCATTCAGGGTGGTGGTAAGTCCAGCTTTAAAATCTGCATTTCTGTGACGTCCCTGTGGCTAGGGGTGGTCACGTCACGGAGATCTCTAGCCAACGTGACACAAGCAGAAGTCAGCTAAAGATTTCAGGGAAGGCTTTGGTTTCCTACGATAGAGGAACTGTCTCCCTTAAGAGTTTGTCTTTTCTGCCTGTGACAAGGATGTGGGGCTTCCTCTCGCCGCGAGGCTCCCGGCAGCACCGGTGCAGATGAAGAGGAGCCTGGAACACCGGAGAGATGGGAAGCTGTGGTACCACCACCTT
>NC_043715.1:44310988-44324245 GCF_006229205.1 Suricata suricatta | reverse complement strand
ACTGAGCAGGACCCGGTGATTAAGCGGGCTCTCCATATACACGCGGGTGTGTGCATGTGCGGGCGGGGTCTTGGACAAAGCTTTCCCCACCGGCATTAATCTGCATGCAGCCTCCACACTCACTGGGGCCAAGGCCATCTGATCCCGGCCACGTGAACCCAGGCTGCCTGCCTGAGCCCCTGGCAGGGCCCAGACTCTCCAGACCACAAGGGCTGAGGGACAGGAAACCAGAGGCTCTGATGCCTCAGGCCTGCCCCATGACGACCGAAGGGAGGGCGTGGGAATGCCACCTCCCCCACAGCTGCAGGTGTGGGGACATTCTAATTCAACCCCCAAATAGGAATAGTCATCCATCCTCGGACAATGTTGCACCTGGTATCATAAATTTATTCATAAAATAATTTATCCCACACCTACCACATGCCAGAAACTGCTCTACAAGAATAGAGACCGAAGTCCTTGCCCTTTTACGGAGTACAGGTGGGGGGAGGGGCAGATGATAAACAACTATGTCAAATGGTAATAAATGCCATGAAGGAAAATAAAGCACAGTGAAGGGCTAAGAAAGGTGGATAAAGTGCTATTTAATAGGGACAGAGGCCTCATGGAGAGGGTGACATCTGAGCGAGACCTGAAGTGGGGGGAGTTTGGGGGACATTGGGGGAAGTGTTCTACACTGAGGGAACAGCCAGGGCAAAGGCCCTGAGGGAGGAACAGAAGGAGGCCCGAGTAGCTGGAGTGTGGCCAGCAGCAGTTGAGAAGTTAGAGATAAGGCCAGGGAATTGGGGGGGGCGCAGGGCTGGGGCGGGGGCGCAGGGCTAGCTGACACTGAGCACCACTCCCTGCCCAGGCTGTGAGCACTTTACAGAACAATTCACTGGAAAGATGAGTGGGTACTGCTCCTACTTCCCCTCTCATCAGATGAGGAAACTGAGGCCCAGAAAGGGAAAGGAACCCGCCTGAGATCACACAGCTCCCCTGTGCCAGGCTGGGATGCCCCACAGCCCCTGGCACAGAAGTCTGCAACCCACAGGAGGTCAACATTCACCGACTGGCTCCCTCTCTGGGGAGAAAATATCCTCCATTTTCTTCTCACTCCCTCAGCACTCCGCCCACCTTTCTTCGCAGTTAGGAGCAGACAGGTAAACACTTCATGCCAAAGGAGGGAAGAAAAAGAAAACAAAAAAGCCACCAGTCTAATTCCCGAAAAGGAGAAACACATCATTCCCCTTCTCTCCTCTACAAGTTACTACCAAACTTAGCAAACATCACTCACCCCAGAGACGTCCTGAGCCCAGCGCTGATCACAGAGCTGGCAGGTGGGCAGGTGACTGGGGCCCCGCTGGCTCCCGCAAGGCCACCGGCCGGCGCTCTGCAGGCTGCCCGCCCCCGGTGCCTCCCCCCTCGGCGGCTGTGGATGTCTGGAATGCGGAAACGGGAACCTGCCGCGCCAGCTCCTAAGAGCGACTTATTCAACAGCTGCGGGAACACGCCAGCCACCGGAGTTCCCCCGCGAGGTGCCCGATCCGCGCAAACAGACATGCTCCCAAAGAGGACTGTTTCGCCCGCAGTCCCTTTGGGGGAGGGAAAAAAAAGGACTCCTTACTCACCAGACACGTGGTCTGAGGAGCCTGAATGGGCTTCAGAGAAAGCTCAAAGGTAACAAAGACGGCTCGCCTGTTACTGCAGATCTAGGAACGGGCCACCTGTTCACTGAGCGAGCCAGGGCTGGATCCGTGCCCACAGGCTCCCCTGCCCTGGGCCGGCGCCTGCCCGCTTCATTCACAACCTCACAATCCAAAGGTGGGCTCCGTTCCCGGTGCGGACTCCCAGTCTGCTCCGTGCTCGGACTGGGCAGAGGCAAAGTAGCTTAATGATTAAGCACCGCCTCTGGGCCCCTCTGGCCAGCTTTGGAAGCACAGCCCAGAATGGCTTTGCCTAATAACCACCACCAGAGCCTGGGTGCTCACTCTGCACAAGGCAACCTTCTAAGCACTTTCGAGGAGTTCTCTCCCTTAGTCCACACAGCTACCCTCCTAGGGTGTACTATTATCGTTTCTATTTCACAAGTGATAAAGTTCAGAAACGGAGAAGTCACAGACTGGAGATCACATAGCAAGAAAGTGGTGGGGCAGAGAGGTAATCCCAGCAGAGGGACTCTGGGTTTCCAGCTCTGCACCAGATCTCCTTTCAAGATGAGACACCAGAACCCTGCAATGGGTCTCAGTTGCTGCATCTTAAAATGGGGTGAGTGTGAGAATTGGTGAGGTCTGTATGGAGAGCACTTAGCCTAACCCTCAAAAGACCCTCAACAACTATCAGCAGCCCGCGGACTCAATCAGATTCAGCTTATACCTTCAAAATAGGGGGTAATCATGGGCACGGGGCTTTAAATCCTGAAGGGGACAAAAAATGAAGATTCTTGCTGCCCTTCTTTTCACCCACAAAAAAATACCCTTGACCCTTGAACATGGGTTTGAACTGCACAGGTCCACTTTTACAGTTCTTATAGTACAGTACTATAAATGTATTTTCTCTTCTTTACGATTTTCTCAATAACATTTTTTTTCCAGCTTACTTTAAGAATATCATATATAATACATACAACACACAAAATTTATGTAAGTTCTCAGTAACGCTTCAAGTCAACAGTAGGCTGTTAGTAGTTAAGTTATGGGGGTGTTAAAAGCTACACTCAGATTTTCGACCGTGTAAGGGGTCAGCGCCCCCAGCCCCCAAGGTGTTTATAAGTCTACTGCACTGTGTGTATTAAGTGCTCACTGGGAGCCAGGACTGCAGTGTCGAAGTGCTTTACATACTTTAATGCACGGCATCCACCCAACAACCTAGGAGGTCAGTATCACTACCAGCGCCACCTCAGCTCGAGCCCCTCCCCCCTCCGTTCCCCAGGCCCTCTGCAGTCCTGCAGGGCAGGAACTTTACACTGTGTCCACAAGCGGGACCAATCGGCATCCACGGGAAACCTCAGTCCGCAAAATGAACAGTCACTTTCACAGACTGTTGGAAGGAAGGGGCAGGATTACTAAATGGTAATTTAATTATTCAATTAATAAATCTCACTGGTTAATAGCAAAGGTCATATTCGTGAACAAGCACGTGCCGGTGACTCAGAGTCGGCACCTGACCTGCATCCTCTCCTTTCATCCATATAACCAACCACCTTCCGAGTCGGTTCTCAGAGGGGGAAACTGAGCCTCTGTGAGGAGCACCTTGAACAGTACCTGGTCAAGAGCAGAGAGAGGAGGGAGAGCCAAGTGTTTCTGAGCAGAGCAAATGCTCTCAAACACATGCACACTGCCCCTCAGACGGCTGCCTCATCACTCAGCGTGGGTGTGCCTGGATTTCAAATAAAATATTGGGTTTCTCGACAAGATTGACAGCTCCTATGGTACAGGGACTCTGAGTAGACCTTCTCGAAGGCGGACATCAGAAGAAAACAAAAGTGATGTCCTGATTCAGGTAATTATAAAACAAAGTGCATCAGTACAACGACATGAAAATGCACGAATGTGATGCTTCGACTCTGTTTTACTAACTTCTCAGCAGACCCAGTTGTTTGCCTACCAAGTTCATCCCCTTCTCCAAGTCCTTTCCTAAACAGTACTCCAATTTTATTCCTACAGCCACCCTCCTCCCAGCAGTCATGTGCTTCAGGTAAGGATGACTCCAGCCTCAGCCCTGAGAGTAAATCCTGATCGGCTCTTGCCTGTGATTTGCCCAGGCATGGTCATGTGCCACAATGCTGGCCAATGAGATATGAGGGCAATCTGAGATAGGAGAGGTATCTCAGAAAAGTCTCCTCACTTGTTAGAGATAAACAGTGATTGATAAATAGATGCCCTCTTTGTACTACTACTTATAGCCTTGTCGGGATGTGACAGCTGGAGCTGTGGCAGTCATCTTGTGGCCATGCAGAGAGCCTGAGGACACAGGAGACAACCAAGAATGGCAGAGTGACACAAAAGAGAGCTTGCTAACAGGCTTTGTGGAAGTGCTCAGTCAGTCAATTAAGGTGGTGCTAATCTACAGGCTTCTTTGCTGCATGACTGCAGGCCAGCTGCATCTGGGCTTCCTGCTGCACTAGGTCAGTGGTACCCCAGAGGTGCTCTCAGGCAGGAGCACCTAGAAGCACCTGAATACTTGTTAAAAATGCAGATTCTCAAGCCAGACCTACTGAATCAGAAACTCGTGAAGCCTGGCAATCTGTAACAAGCACTCCGGGGGATTCCGATGTCTGCTGAGGTTTGAGAAGCACTGCAGAAGCACACAAGTCATTTCAGAGCAAGGCCTCTGTAGTCGAAAGTCCCTGGGTCCAAATGTTGTCACTACGCTTCTCTAGCTGTGTGACCTTGGGCACGTTATTTAAAATTAGCTGCCTCATCTGCTAAAGAGGAACAATATGAATACTTCTCTAACAGGGCTGTTGGGAGGCCTGGATGAGTCACCCGTGGGAAGCGCCTACCTAGACCAGTGCCTAGCACAAGGCAGACGATATATAAATGACCTATTTGCTGCTGCTTTTGTTGATCTTACTATTGTTTGCCTGCAAAGGCACACCAACGGACACAACTTCCCGGCAGAGCTCCTCCGAAGCTGCATCCGGAACTCCTTCACCTTTATGTTACACCCAGAACCCAGCCCCAGGGCCCTGCGGCCTCTAGAGATGTGAGACTGCCCCGTCAGTGCAGGGGTGTGACACACGGGGCGGGCTGAGGCCTTTCTCCATCACTCCTCGGCCCTCCTCCGGCAGATACCCCCGGACACTGCCAGCTACTCTGCCCGGTTACTGATCCGGAATGCCCACAAGCTCTGCCCAGCCCCGGAGAGCACCCCCACCACGTGAGTCATGCCAAACATCTGGCAAGAATCCAGGGCTGCCCTTCCCTCTGGGAGTTATCTGTGATTTCAAAACTGGTGGCACCAAGATGCAGAAAGCCAAAGAATGACTAACGCCACCCCCAGGTAAGGTCCCGGCAGGAAGAGGCAGCCGCTTATCAGGCTTCACAGTAAGACTGGGTATAGGGCTGTGGGTGGGGCCAGGGGTCTGCATTTGCTGGCACCGCTGACACGGCTGGGCTGGTCAGTGTGGGATGCAGAGGGGGTCTCGACCTCTGACCACTAACCCCAGCAGCACGAAAGCCCTGGTCAGATTTCTCTGGCTCTGGAAAGGAAGCTATTACGTTGAACCTCAAAAAATTGACAATATTCACACATTCCTGATCTGCAAAAAGGTAATTTCATATGGCTCAACCTAATATAAGCCAGGGAACTTAAATAATGCGGTATCAAAACGCTGGTCACCAGCAAGAAACTGGAATCATGGTGGCCTCTGAGCAGGGGAGGTAACTGCCTTACTTTTGTGCCTTCAGTTCCATGCACGGTGGTCACTTTTCAAAACTGAATTAAATTTAATAAAATCAGTCAACCACGTAATGTCCTCCCATCTCAGAGAAAAGACAAACTAGTACTGGATCCTACAAGATCAGCAAGCCTGTCACTTCTCTGCCCTCCTCCCCTGCTCTGGCCACATGGGCCTCCTGTGAGCTCCACAATCTTACCAGGCCCATGTCTCAGGGCCTTTGCACTGGCTGTTCCCTCTGCCTCAACACCCCCTCTGCCGACACTGCCTCGCCTTCTTCAGGCCTGTACTCCAGTCACTTCCCAGGGAGGCATCTCTGCCATCCTGTTTACAGCCTCCACACCCCCCACCGCCCTAATACTTCACAGTCCCTATCCCTGCTTAATTTCTTCTGCTTGCTTACTACCATCCGACATGTATACATAGTTCTTAACTCTCTTGTTCACTGTCTGAACCCCCAACTTGAACAAGGAGAGCCCCAGGAGGGGAGAAGCTTGTCTTGCTCACGGCCTCATCCCGTTCCTAGAGGAGTACCCAGCTCAGTGAACACCCGCTGAATCAGTAAGCTGAAAACTCAGATGCAGAGTCACTGTTTGGGGTTTGCCCCCCTCAGATCCCATACGTGCAGGTCTACACCGGAAACACGGGAAAATCAAGCGACGTTGTTGATTTCTCCACACTAGTGGTTTCTCCACACTGGACTCGCCTCAGAGCCTTTGAAAGAAAAAGAAAGGGCAGAGCCGAAGAGGTTGCTGGAGGCCGGGTTTGAGGCAGGGGCTCTCCCCGTCCCTTGCACGAACCAAGCACGTGGTGTATAGACATGGGGCACGGGAGAAAGGAACTAATCCTGAGCTGGGACAAACCCCAGCCTCTGGCAGGATCAGAACCAGAGCAGGTTCACGTCAACCATCCCTACCCACCTGGGAGGCGACCACTAAGCAGAAACCCCCAAACAAGGGTGTCCCCTTTTCCTGCCATTTCCACGCAAGGATTCAGGCTAAGTGAGAGTCCCCAAAAGAACAATGCGACAGGGGCACACACTCATGTGTGGTAAAGGCGGTCTAACTGCGGCTTGAGGAGGAAAACCATCAGGTCCGAGGCACCGTCTGTCTGTCACAAGCTGCATCTTGCCCCTTTCCTTCTGCTGTCAGAGCTGAAAGGGGACACCTTCCCTGCCCCCTGCTGCAGTGCTACAGGCAAAGCAAACGCTGGCTTCTGGGCCCGTGTGGGGCCTTCACAGAGACCCATCAAAGGAAGGATCGGGTGCATGTCTGTCTTGAGGGGAGGACTGGGGGAGGATCTGAGGCCTCCTGTTGAAACAGGTCCTTGGAAAAAATGTGGGAGGGGCCCACGGTCAAGGTGCTGGAGGGAGACATTTCTCAGGGAAGCAGGCCTCTGGAAACTGACTCAGAACTGGTGCCACTGCGCCAGCACTCAAAGCAGCCAGGGAAGCGTGTGGCCACTGGAACCTTCCAGAGTCCTCCCTGCTCCTGGACATTGCTTTACCTAAGGGGCTTCCAAAGCCTTGGGCTGACCACTGACTCCTGTAACAAA
Source organism: Suricata suricatta (assembly GCF_006229205.1). Classification (NCBI taxonomy): domain Eukaryota; kingdom Metazoa; phylum Chordata; class Mammalia; order Carnivora; family Herpestidae; genus Suricata; species Suricata suricatta. The sequence goes on along the minus strand of NC_043715.1, from coordinate 44,317,311 downwards.
AACACCAACAAGAAAACCAAAAATCCCTGTTTTTATTACACAAGTGGACTGGGCAGGGCAGGGAACTCCCCCACACCTACACTTGAACTCAAAACACACTAACTCTGAGTGACTTTTGTTGTCCTTCTTTCTAACTTTTCAGAATGAGACGTTTCAAACATACAAAGGTGAAAAGAGAAGATAATAATCCGCCATCGGCCATGTTCAACAGTCATCAACTCGTGGCCAACCTCACTTCACCTCTTCATTCACCCCCGCCTCTACTCTCGGCCTGTTCATATTATTTTGAACCAAATCGTGGACACCTTAAGAGTTCACAGGCATTTCAGAACGTACACTTAAAGACAAGGACTTTTTTCTTAAGCAGGACCACAGTATCATTGTCACATCTAAAAAAAACCAAGAATTCCTTAATAATACTGAACATCCAGTCGGCGTTTGTTAATTTAGAGAAAGGGGGAGTGCAGGTCCCAGAATCTAGAAAAACCTCGTGCCCAGAGTGGTGTTCAAGCCTCCAGGCACAAAGGGGCCTGAGACCTGTCTCAGAATGGGAACACAGACACCACACGTGGAGTGGAGAGGCTGGAACTAGTCAGAATGGTCCGGCCTGCCCACCCTGTGCGTCCATCTGTCCATCCACAAGAGACGGCATAGGAAGTGGTTAAGAGCCTGGACTCTGGAGCCAGTGGCTTGGGTGTGAATCCCGGCTTTGGCGCTCACCAGCCTCAGGACCTGCACTTCTCAGGACCTGCTTCCTTATCTGGGAAAGGGGGACGATAGCATACCTACCCCATGGAGTCGTTTGGAGGCTTAAATGAGAAATTATAAGAAAAGCACTCAGAGCAGGGCCTTCAAACATAACGAGCGCTCAGTGAATGCGGGCTAGGATCATGACTTCAGCCAACAGACACTTACTGAGCATCTTTTACATGCCAGGCACTGTTCAGCAGCAGGAGAGGAGAGAGTGGTGGGGAGGTTACAACCCTCACGAGTCACCACCTGGGGACAGGGTCTGGCACCAGGCCACTACCTGGGGACATGAGCAAACTGAGAATGTCCAGTACCTGTTGTGTTTGGGTAGGGGGTCCAGATTCATCTTGCCCCTGAGATGGGGAACCCTGAACCAGGAGAGTAATCAGAAGCCCATAACAGTAGTCCTCATGGATGCGTGGCATTGCTCCTCCCCTCTCTCCCATCCCCCCACCCAGCAATGCCACTTTGGAGCAGAACAAAGGCAAGATTCAGGTGCTGGGTAAGTGCGGCTGTGGCAGAGCTCACTGGAAGATGCCACACAGCTCCCACAGAGGGCCACAGCCTCAGGGGACAGATCCACGGCAGAAAGAGAAAAGAGGCTTCATGCACAAGGAAGTGGTTTAGGATGGCCTTTCAATAGGCTGGGCCCTTTTCTTGCCTCCCTCACTGTCCCTGCCCACTCTGCTCCTCAGTCTCCAAAGTCCTCTCCCTTTCCGGGGTGATAAGACCTGTGTCCACCAAACTGAAAGCTCAAAGTAAGGAAAGCAAGTGTCAGTCATGCAGGGCCACGCCAGCACCCCAGCACCAACACACACTCGAGGATCGACGCTGACTAAACTCTGGGACTCCATTTTGTGTGATGAGTCCTTCCTGTGGCTTCTGTTGCTCGAAACCCAGAGCCTGTCCCCCTCAAACACCAATCCCGCATATCCGACAGAGATTTAAGAGTATGGTCTCTGGACCAGAGTTCAAATTCTGCCTCCATCCTTCCTAATCTCCAGCAGGTGGGGGGCTCTTGTTGCCAGAGCTCAGCTTCCTCGTGTGTACAGCCGGGTGTCCCCGCCACCTCAGAACACAGGTCACACCCCTCAAGCACTGAGCACAGTTCCAGGCCCATGAGGCACTTCTGATGAATGATGCAAATGTAAAAATCTCAGTAACTTTTACATTGATTAAATATTTTAGATTAAATAAAATACATGACTAAAATTAGTTTCTTCCATTCCTTTTTACTCTTTCAAGGGGCCATTATAAAAATGTGACTTCTGTATATGGTCCACGTTGGTGGCTCACGGTGGATTTCTAATGGCCAGTGCTGCTCCAGACCTCTGACATCCAGTGTCTTCTTATTTGACTCTGTGACTATCAGCGGCCGGCACGTGCCTGGCACACAGGCTAGAGTAGAACAACATGTCTCACAGATAGCTGGGTAAAGGTGCTCTCCATACTTCTCCTGGTCTTAAAATGCTCCCACCGCTGTCTTTACATCCAGCCAGGCCTGGCCTTCGTCCAACATATTTAACAACCCACAAGGCCGGGCTGCATCAAATAAAAGTGGACACAGTCATGGTGGCTGGGGCAGGGCGCTGGGGCAGGGCGCTGGGGCAGGGCGCTGGGGCCCCTGCAGGGCCAGCTTATCTCTTAGTTACTGGGCCCTATTTGATACTTAACAGTCAAAAATGCTGGCCTGGTGCTGAGAAACACCCTAGGCCCTCATCAAAGCTCACTCGATGGGACCCTCACCTTGTTCACTCTCCTTCCCTGCCACACGTCAAGCAGTCAACCCTGCTGTATTTGAGGACAGGCTCTGCAAAACTTGGGCCTTCAGTTGTGAAACAACCAACGAAACATCCTGGCAAAAAGTGACCCCATCTTGCCCTACTGTCAGTAAAAACGATGCCACAGCACCCACAGACCGCTTCTGCTGTCACGCGAGTGATGAACTAAATACAGTCCACAGCGCTTTGCGGGCCAGACAGCTTCGAAAGGAAATGCTGAATCTACTTTGCAAACTTGCCTCAGCCTAGTAAACGGGGCCTGGGAAGAGCAGCGCTGCGGCACGTGGGCAGAGTCTGGAGTCCGGGATCGGCTCCTCATCTGTAGAGTGAGTCCCATAACCTTATCTACTTCACTGGACTCGTGAGGACTGACTGAGGAGAAGCGCGATGCTTAGAAGAGCAACTAGTACAGACTAAGCACCAAGAAAGGTAAGGTGCTGGGGCACCTGGGTGGCTCAGCTGGTTAAGCGCCTGACTCCAGCTCAGGTTATGGTCTCACGGTTTGTGGGTTCGAGGCCCACGTCAGGCTCTGTGCTGACAGCGTGGAACCTGCTTGGGATTCTCTCTCCCTCTCTCTCTGCCCCTCCTCCACTCATGCTTCCCCCCCCCCCTTTGTCTCAAAATAAATACATAAACTTAAAAAAAAGTAAGGTGCTATTGCTATTATTATTATTATAATTATTTTACAAAAAAAATAAAGTAGCATGAACTTGAAAAATGTGATCTCACCCTTTTCCAGCCACATGATCCTGCTTTTGTAGCTAACTCATTCTTACCTTTGGGCCTTTACATTTGCTGTTCCTGCTACCTGGAATGTTCTTCCACCAGCTCATGACAAGCTAGTGCCTCTTGCTCATGCAGGCCTTCCTGTACCGTCCAAGGTGAAGTATCCAACCCTGCCCCACCACCAGCCTGCCATATCAGCCACTCTCTGCCCCCTCAGCCTGTTTTTCCTCTAGGAGACTGAAGCCATCTAAAATTACCTTGTTTATTGCATGTCTCCCCAGCTAGAACGTAAACCCTAGGGGAGTGAGGATCTTGTCTGTCTTGTTCACTGTCCGAGTGCTTTTAGCCACTAGATCTACCGCCCACGTACCAGAATGCTTACTGGACGTGTCTTTGCAAAGATTAAAGAAATCCCAGAAACAACCTAAATGTCCAGTGATGGGGGAATGGAGGAATAAAGCATGGCCTCTTCATAGTTATGGATGTGGGTCTAGCTGTTAAAAAGAATGAGTCAGGGGCTCCTGGCTGACTCTGTCAGCAGAGCATGTGACTCTTGATCTCGGGATTGTAAGTTCGAGCCCCATGCTGGGTGCAGAGATTACTTAAAAAAAAAAAAAAGTCAGATCTGTATGTAATGACTTGAAGGGATATGCCCTATCATCAATCGAAAAAGTCAAGTTACAAGTACGTGTGACTTGATGGGTACCCCTCCTTTTTGGGGAAGTGGGGAGGGAGAAGGGAGAAAACAGTATATGCGTATGTTCATCCTGACGAGCACAGATAAAGGCAAGGGAGGGCATCTACCTAAATTGCCAAGGGCAGAAGGCATATCCATTTTGTTCATCTCTGAAACCTGACAGCGGATACGTACACACTCACTGCCTGGATAAATGGGCATCGTTGGGGGAGGGCATTTCAGAGTGCAGGGCAGCACCTATTATTTTCTTTATACACCTGTGCTGTTTGACATGTTACAACAAGCGTGTGTATCGCTGCGTAACTTTGTTTTAAAGCAAAATTCAACCCATTCCCACACACGCAAAGTAAGTCCACGACCTGAACAGTCCTCGGCAATGGGAACCGGATCATTTTAAAGAAAGCACAAATGCACGAACTGGGCCCAAAGCTTCTTTCTAAAAGCTAAAAACAAACACTTTAAAGGAGAGAACTGTTTAATTCCTTTATTAAAACATAAATACATTAGAGGCACTGGGGGGCTCAGTTGGTTGCTAGCACAACGTTGGCTCAGGTCATGATCTCAGGGCTCGTGTTCGAACCCTCTGTGCCATCGGCATACAACCCATTTTGGATCCTCTGTCCCTCTTTCTCTCTGCCCTTCCCTCGCTCAAATTCTCTCTCTCAAAAATAAACATTAAAAAAACCATAAATACATTTCATTTAGATTATGTGAGTTAAACAGATAACAAGGTCAAGCTGTTACCATAACCTGTGTCATTTCAAAAAAGGTTTAAAAAAATTTTTATTTTAATGTTTATTTATTTTTGAGACAGAGAGAGAGAGAGACAGTGTGAGCGGGTGAGGGGCAGAGAGAGAGGAAGACAGAATCACAGGCTCCAGAGCTCTGAGCTGTCAGCACAGAGCCTGAAACGAGACTCAAACTCATGAACCATGAGATCATGACCTGAGCCGGAGTTGGATGCTCAACTAACTGAACCACCCAGGCGCCCCAACCTGTGTCATTTTTTAAACCTAAATTTGAAATATATCAGTGAAATGTGTTTTACAGGGAGAAAAAGGGCGCCAATTACTACACATTCTAAATTCCATTTTTGATTTACCACCTGACAACTGCAATGTCTGAAAAACAGGCTCACATTTAACTCTTAGACCATTTTACACAGACTACTAAAAAACCATGTGCTGTTGTCACTAACAATTCAGACCAAGCTTTCTTTAAGGCACTGCTTATTTCCTCAGATTAAAAAAACACTTAGGGGGCGCCTGGGTGGCTCAGTCAGTTAAGTGTCCAATTTTGACTCAGGTCATGATCTCGTGGTTCGTGAGTGTCAGCCCTACGTTGGGCTCCGCTGACAGCTCAGAGCCTGGAGCATGCTTCAGATTCTGGGTCTCCCTCTCTCTCTCTGCCACCCCACCCCCTCCCCCACTGCCTGTCTGTCTGTCTCTCTCTCTCAAAAATAAATATTTAAAAAAATAACACATAGGTAAATTCGGTGGCCATCATAAATGTGACTGAGCCCATGGGTTCCCATCATCAAATGAAATCACAATGACAGGTTTCTGCCAACAGACTTAAGCCTTCACAGGGATATAATAAATTCCCTTTCCAGCCTTTTCCCTGTTGTGGGCACTGCCTCCCAAAATGCCCAGGATTGTCTTCTTCCCAAACAGGATATTCAACTCACTGAAAGTGTTACTTTTGAGAAAGAAATTAACCACTCACCCACACTGGTAAAAACGGGCCTCCTGGAAACGAGGACTTAATGCTACACCTGTAGCCACTGCAGTCAGGCCAAGTCCAAATGGTCTTCTCTGCCCCTTACTAATGTTTTACATGCATTAATCCTTGGTGATCTAAAAGAAACAACTCAACCTTATTAGAAAAGCCATCTCTAGTGGCCAAGGTGGACTTTTGGTGCCCACGAGATAAGAGACCAAGACAGGCCAATGAAATGCTGTTTCTATGAACCAGCTGCTCCATCCCTCTTGCCCGTCAGCTGGACCTGGGAAGGCTGGGGGAGAAGAATAACTCTCAAGTTTCTGCCTTGGGCAACTGGGTCAGTGTTGGCCCATTTGCTGGGATGGTGACTACTGGGTCTGGGAGGAGAAGGAGTTTAGTTTAAACATGTTGAGCTCATGGTGCCCAAGGGACAGTCACCAGAGGACATCAAGGAAGCTTAGGTCCACATCTGGAGCTGGCTAATATGGCTTTGAGACAAAGTCAAGTGCTGGCAGCACTGGGGTGGTACTAAAGCACTGGAGTGAATGTGCTGGTGTTGGGGGGGGGGGGCGGGAGAAGTGCGGGGGAGGGAAGCCGGGGGCTGCTGACAGCCAGCCAGCAACCTCTCTTGAGGCTGTTACACTACA
>NC_043715.1:44293921-44310888 GCF_006229205.1 Suricata suricatta | reverse complement strand
CAAGATACATTCATTAAGTGCTTACTATGCACCCTGCCCTGTGCTGAACACTAAACATGAATTATCTCCTGGAATCATCAAAACAACCCTGGCACAAAATCCTATGACTACCATTTCACAGATGGGACACTGAGGCTGGGAGTGAATGTGTGGGGGAGCTCAGGGCTGTCATGTCACAGCCCACAGTTAGACAGTCTCTGGGCCAGATGGAGAACACTGAAGAACAACAATTATAATACATAAGAGCTGCTACTTAGTAAGAGATGGCTCTGGACTAGGAATACAATCTCAGCAAATCTTTACAACCTTCTGAGAGCAATATTGTCATCCCATTTTACAAATGTGGAACCTGAGGCTGAAGAAGAGGAAATCAACTAGACCAGTGGTCTCCCCAGTGGCCCAGACCTAGATTACAGCCAGAGCCCCACCCTCAGAGGGTCTCTGGGACACTGGGTAAACGCTGAACAAATGGTATCATTTATTAAACGCTGCACATGTGCCAGCTGCTGCTTTAAGCACTTTACACATAGTATTCTCACTGCATCCTCCAAACAACTCCATGAGGTGGCTGCTATTAAAATCCCCATTTTACAGATAGAGAAACCAAGCCACAGAGAGGTGAAGTCAGTTGCCCAAGGTCACACAGCTGGCAAATGGCAGAGCCTAAATTTGAATCTGGGTCTCTACCTCCCAAACCAAAGCCCTCAAAATAATTTCAGTTAACTGCAGCTATCCTGCACTGGGTGCCAACTACTGACTCGGCTCTTTACATGCACACCCTCAACTAACCCTGTGTTTATGGATAGTACCCTCACCCTATTTCTTGGGAGCCAACAATAGCGCAAACACGTAGTAAGTGTATTCTATGTGCCAAACGCTTTATTCGCCATATCTCAACATCTCAACAGAATCCCCAGCAAAAACACTCTTCTTCTCATTTTACCTTAGGGGAAACTGAGGTTCGGTACGATTTTCTCAGATCGCAGCTCCGGAGTAGCAGAGAGAGGCAGGACGCGAACCCATCGCTACCCGACTCCCACTCCATGCTTTCATACAGCACTGGGTACCATGTCTCGAAAGTTGAATCATACGGGCACAGGTCCGGCCAGGTCCGGAGGGCGCGAGTCCCGGCGCCGCCGCCCCCAACAACCGGTGCCCACACCCGGCCGTCCGCCGGGTCCCCAGCTCGCGCTGACCCTCAGGGTCCGAGTGGACATCGATTCCCCGCCACCCGTACGTGAGGCCGCCCCTACACCCGAAACCACATACCTGGGCGTCCCGGCTGCCCGTCACACGGGCCCCACGACCGCGGTGTCCGGCCCCGCGCCGTTCGCTGGAGACGCCGCCAGCTCCTGTGGCCCGAGTGACTTCCAGGCTGCCCACTTCCAAGCCGCTTCGCGCGAGGCCTCCTGGGAACTGTAGTTTCGCCCTAGGAGGCAGCAAACTGAAAAAAGCCTAGCGCGCAGGTACTGCCGGGAGCAGTAGGCGCAGCCGCGCGCTGCCTTCTGGGAATGGTAGTCCACCTGTCGCCTCCTTGCCGCTCCAGTCTCCAGAGCACTTCCGCAGCCCCGAGGGGCGTGAGGGATGGAGGCGTGTCTTCTGCAGACTCCAGCCTGGTGGCCGAGCTCTTCGCTCTGCGAGAGCGCTTTTTCCCTTTCTCCCAGCCCTGTCCGCCTCCAGCCTTCCTTCGGCGGATTCACCCCCCTCTCCGCAAGTCGCGAGGTACTTACCCCGAGGGCGCGAGCCTCGGGAGAGGCGGGGACAGCGGAGCTGTGCGCTAGACCCCCCAATGGAGGGGAGCGGTGGAGGAGGGCGTCTGTGCGCGCTCGCGCACGCGCGCTCGCCGGCCAACTCCAGCCTAAATGCCGCGGGCTCCCGCGGGGGAGACTTTTTTTTTCCTCTTTCGAACGCGCGAGCGGAGCCGCGCGCTGGGCTTTTGCCTACGGGCGCGCGCTACTGCGCACGCGCGCTCACTCCGCTAGCCTCGATCACTCTGCGCAGCTCGGGGTTGGGGGGCTAACCGCTCCTTTGGGCGAGTCCTCCTGCAGCCTCCCAAGGTCGCTCCTGAGGCGCTCTTTCTAAGTCTAGTACTTCACATAGGAGCTCCCGGGTGTCGCCACACACGCCGTACCCGTCCCTTGTCTGGAGTCCTGTCGTCACAGGTAATAGGCATAGCTCCAGCCTTGAAGAGGAGGACACGCCCTCTTCCCTGCGCACGCGGATGGCCGCGACGCCCGAGTGTGTAGAGACTCGGGTATAGTGGCCTCTGGCTTGTGCAGGCAGCTCCCGAGCTCTTCCTTCGTGGGGAGCCTGCGGACCACCACCCACAGGGCTGCCCTGGAGGCCCTCTTAGCCATCTTTCAGTCGTTGATCACACATTCTGAGGGTGTCTAGTGCTTGTTGAGTACCTACCGCCTAGGAATTTTGTTCACATTTAGTCCACTTGCTGACACAATCAAGAATCCGACCTTTTTTTCAAAAACTGGATGATACCACTCCAACTCCATAGGGGTTACGGAGGGATTGGCTGAAAGTGGAAGGTCTGTCAAGAAAACCCATTCAATACCTTCAATACCTTTCCCACCTCATTGTTTCTTCCAAGAAGATGCTCAGTAAGACTTGAAGCAGGGAAGCACCTATTCTTACTGGGGGAGGGCAGAGGGTCATTCATTTGCTCATTCATTCAACTGAAACGTATTAGGCACCTACGTCATGCCAGGTTGGGTGATTGTAAGATCACCGAGAAAACAGTCTGTGTTCCCACCTTGAAGGAGCTAAGTCTGGTGGGGATATCAGACCACCCACCGCCAGACGGTGACAATCTAAAGCAGGACTATGCAACATAAATACAATGTAACCATATTTGCTATTTTAATTACTCCATTAAAAAATTAAAGGAAAGTGAAATTAGCTTTAAAATTTTATTTAACCCTGTATATCCAAAATAAGTTATGTTTAAAGAGAAAACATTTACATTGCTTCAATTTTAAAATTTCACTTAACTAAAAATGAAATAAAATAAAAAACTTTAAGGCATTAACAGACACTCATTTGTGGCAGGGGTTGTCATAGCAAAAGGTTGGAAACTGCCCAATGTCCATGAATAGAAGTTTCGATAAATAAACCCTAAATACCAAGCAGCTGGCAACTGCTGAAAAATGAGACAGAGCTATTGAGTATTAATACGAGTTAATCTCTAAGATGTATTAAGTGAGAAAGAGGTGCAGAACAGTGAATGGAGTGTACTACCGCTCTAATATTTTTTACATATATGCTTGCGTATGTACCTGCAGAAAGACACAACCAGGATTACCTCTGTGAAAGGGAAACAAAGACAAGCTTGTGGGAAAAGGTGGCTTTTTCATTATATGCTTCTTAATATTTTTTGAATATTTTTTACCACGTTCATCTTATTTTTTTTAAGTTTTTTCATGGGGCACCTGGGTGGTTCAGTCGGTTAAGCCTCCAACTTCGGCTCAGGTCAGATCTCACGTTTGTGGGTTCGAGCCCCGCGTCAGACTCTGTGCTGACAGCTAGCTCAGAGCCTGGAGCCTGCTTCCGGTTCTGTATCTCCTTCCTCTCTCATGCTCTGTCTCTCTCTGTACAAAAATAAGTAAAACATTTTTAAAAAAAAAGTTTTTTCAATGTTTATTTTTGAGAGACAGAGACAAGAGCACAAATAGGGGAGGGGCAGACAGAGGGAGACTACCATGTCCATTTTAAAAAGTTGTGTAAGGGGAGCATGCTAGCTAAGTCACAGAATCGTTATAAGAATTAAAACGAAACAATATATGTAAAATGTCTACTGAGTTCCCAGGATTACCTCTGGCATTATGGCCCCTCCGACCAATTAGGCCCTTCTGGTGCCGGCTTTCTGCACCCCTATTCCCTTACATGAGAGCCACCATGCAGGGTCCACCTCAACCTTGAGGGGCACATCACCCTTCTTTTGGGTGGCCAAGTCTCCTTGGTATATGTACTCACAGCACTGTGTTCCTATCCTTCTTAAAACTGCATCTATAGAATAATTTAAGTTTGAGAAGATTAAAAGTTTTAGAAAAGTTCAAAGAATGATATAACCCATTACTCAGAATTTCTCATTGTAATCAATTTTATGACAACTCTTTGATGTCTGCCTTCCCTGCTGAACTGTAAGCTCTACAGGGCCGGAGCTGTGTGCCCTCACGTTCCTGTAACAGCATATGGAGCCCAGGAGAGACCCAAAAGGAGCCTAGGGGCCCAATGGTGTCACGGAATGCAGTGCCCCCTAGAGCCAATTCTCTTTATTACAAAGGCAGAGCTTGCTGACATCTGGCCTTCCGTCCCACCATCACTGACACGGTAGCCTGGAGTGGACAGCAGCTAAGAAGAGGGTGTAGTGCAGTGCCCAGTCCCAGACCTGGTTTGTCTCCATAGTAAGCAGGGAATACCAAACCTTGGCCCCCAATACAGACTCCCTTAAATCGACAGCAGGGCTTGAATCCTCCCATTAGATCATCTTTGGGTTATCAAGATAGTAAAAAGTCAAGATTATTGGCATTAAGGCATCTGGAGCTCACTCCAGATTTGCTTTTAGGGAATCAAATGTGGGTGAACTTTAGGAGAGAGGTTTCCTCTGAGGGTAACGGGAGGAAGCTGGTATGTGGGCTGGGCGAGAGTGGCAAAAAAAATAAATAAATAAACAGAAGTTTGGGGTTTGAAGGACTTCTTTCTCCCTGGCCCCCAAGGAATGTTGCTCCCAAAGAGTCCCAACCGCCTGCTTTTTTGCAAGCTAGCCAAGAAAAGTTGGACCCAGAGCAGATATTAGAAACATGGAAACTGATGACAGTGACTACAAATTTGTTACAAATGACTACTCTTTCCCTAACTCTGGGGTGTTAAATCTGAGCTATGGGGCCTGGCCCACTGGGCCGTCCACTGATGTGCAGGATGTGAAGCAGCTCATACTGGCTCCTGAAATGTGGTCCAAAGGAGCACCAAGTGTAGGGCTACAGGGGACTAGAATGAGGGAAGATATGGCAGGAGGGCAGCATGCAGCCTTGGGGACAGTAGAGATGGAGGGATGCTAGTGCCTGGCAGCCAGTCACCAGTTCCCATTAGTGGGTTTGTGAGTCAGAAAGCTTCCTGAGTATCAGTCAGCAGAACCCCTTTCTCCTCTGATATGGCCGAAGAATCCTGAACTGTGGATTGGATCTTAGTCTTGAATCTGCCCTCTGGAGTCTTGAACACCTCCCTTTGCCCCTCTGAATTCACTTTCCTAATGTATAATGGAGATGAATGCTATCTGCCTCTCAGAATTCTTTTGAGAACTAATGCAGTGATTGGTGTGAAAACTCTTGGAAGGGCTCTAACCCTCTTTACACATCAGAAGATGATGACAAATTTTGCTGTTTCCCCCCAAACCCAGCCAAGTCTCTGTGGCAACACAGGATCTAGGCCTAGCCATGCCATACGGGGGATTCTGCTGACCTTACTTCAGGAAGCCGAGACCAAACTGATCTAGAGCTCCAATCACTCTCCAAGTAAGCAGTTCTCAGGTTTTAGTATGCATAAAGATCAGCTGGAGAGATTCTAAAACTCTGCCCTCAGAGTTACCAATCCATTAGGTCTGGTGTGGGGCCTGATAATTTTCATTTCTAACAAGTTCCCAGGTGATACGTACACTACTGGCCTAGGGGATCACGCTGTAGGATCCACTTCTTAAAACTGGAAGTTTAGGGGCGCCTGGGTGGCTCAGTTGGTTAAGCACCCGACTTCAGCTCAGGCCATGATTTCATGGTTTGTGAATTCAAGCTCTGTGCCGACAGCTCAGTGACTGGAGCCTGCTTCACATTTTGTGTCTCCCTTTCTCTTGCTCATGCTCTCTCTGTCTCTCTCTCTGTCTCTCTCTCTGTCTCTCTCTCTTCTCTCTCTCTCTCTGTCTCTCTCTGTCTCTCTCTCAAAAATAAATAAGCATTAAAAAAAACCCTGGAAGTTCGTCAGTTTTCCTTCATCTAGCAGGTTCAAGAGTGGCCTCTAGCGCCCTCTGCTGGCCAGACTATATCTATATATTTAGCCGTAATGTTTCCAGAGCAACTGTAAAGTACAAAGTATAGTTTGGAAAAGAAAGAAATACTGGTCTGAGAACCAAACCAGCCTAAAATCAGCAATCATAATCGTTTGTTGCTACAGAGTATACTTAGAAAGGAATTCGCATGAATTAACTTATTTGATCTTTGCAACAATCCTGTGAAGTAGGCAAGACTGGCATTTTCATTTTACAAATGAGGAAGACAAGCCCATTGTCAGACCAGTAATGCCAGACTCCCTGACAGAGGGGCTTATTAAAAGTAGGATTCCCAGGGCTCCTGGTGGCCCACTCGTTTGAGCATATGATGCTTGATATTGGCTCAGGTCGTGAACTTGCAGTTGTGAGATTGAGCCCTGTGTCAGGCTCTGCACTGAGCCTGCTTGGGATTCTCTCTCTCTCCCTCTCTCTCTGACCTGCTTGTGTGCGTGCACTCTCTAAATAAATAAACCTTTAAAATAAAATAAAAAAATAAAATAAATAAAATAAAATAAAATAAAATAATAAAATAAAATAATAAAATAAAATAAAATAAAATAAAATAGGGGCAGCTGGGTGACTCTGTCGGTTAAGTATCAACTCTGGATTTCAATGCAGGTCATGATCCCAGGATGGTGGGATCAAGCCTTGCGCCGGGCTCTGCACTGACAGTGAGGAGGCTGCTTGAGATTCTTTCTCTCCCTCTCTCTCTGCCCTGCTTGTGTGCTTGCTCTCAAAATAAATAAAAAAAAACTTTAAAAATATAAATGAAATAAAATAAAATAAAAAGTAGGACTCCCAATCCAAGAAGGATAAGCAGAGGTTCGTCCTCATGAAGGCACAGAGAAGAAAATGAGGAAGAGGACGGACAGCAGGTGCAGCACGTGAGGAAGAGCTCCTTGATCCCACAAGCCCGGGAAAGCCTGCGAAGTCAAACCGTTGCATCCTTTCTCCAGCTGTGCGGGGTGGCATTCTCAGTCCTGGGTGGCATCCTCTCAAGTTCCTGTTTCAGTAGTCAGACTTGAATGTCCATAGAAACACGTAGGGAACTTGTTAGAAGAGAAGGCCCCTGGGTCCCACCTCCAGGGTTCTGCTGCAGTAGGTCTAGACCAGAAGAACCCAGGGTTCTCCATGTTAAGATGGACTCTCTCTTAGGAATCCCGGTACAGGAGATCCAGGGACCACACTTCAGTTACTCCTAGTCCTTGCAAAATACTCTTTTGACACACTACCAGCAGTAAAGAAATGTTATTTGCCTGTGATGGTATTCCTTTCTGGCTCCTCTCCCGGCTTCCTTCACCTCTACTAACTACTGGGTTATGACAGCCAATGCTGAGATTCAATCTTCCTCTCTTTTATTTATCCTCCCTAAGCCTCAGTTTTCTCACCTATAAAGTGGGCTAATAGATACCTCACTGGGCCCCAGGATTAAAAGACCCGGCAGGTCGGGGCACCTGGGTGGCTCAGTCACTTAAGCCTCTGACTTTGGCTCAGGTCAGATCTCACATTCGTGGGTTCGAGCCCCGCGTCAGGCTCTGTGCTGGCAGTTAGCTCAGAGCCTGGAGCCTGCTTCTGGTTCTGTGTCTCCTTCTCTCTCTGCCCCTTCCCCTCTCAAGCTCTGTCTCTCTCTGTATCAAAAATAAATAAAACATTAAAAAAAAATTTAAAAAAAAAGACCCAGCAGGTCTTAGGCATAGTTCCTGATACTCAAAAATTGTTCAATAAAAATGAGTTCATGAATCTTGATTTCTATTTCCTAGCTCCTCAAAAAGTAGTAAAGGCTAAGCTGTCTCTTTTGGATTCCTGTATGTTTTTGAGCAACGGTCCTGAGGAGGAATAATCAAGGTGATGGCTTCTTCCAGACTCATTCCCCTGTGGCAGGATTTTAAATACCTCCTAAATGACATCATATATAAAAGCAAGGTAATATATATGTAGGACATAAACATATTATTGGCCTCTATCTGTCTTAATCATTATGAGCACTTCACAGGAACATAGATTTTTTCCATGGAATCAGAAAGCAGGCATTGTAGGAAGTGGGCCATCAATTTTCAAATGAGTCTAGCGATCTCTTGCAAGTACACTTGATAGTGGAAGGTGAACACTTTGGGGAGAGAGATTTTTTTCTAAAAGAGAAGGGAGAAGGCACTGGACAGAACGTTTGCCAATCTCAGTTTTGCTATGGTTGGCTCTGTGTAAACCATCCCAGGAGCATGTTCCATAGCACATGCTCTATCACTGTGGGATAATACACACTGTACATATATATATATACTATCTTTCTCTTTCAAGTTTAAAAGCCAGGTAGGGTGTCCTAAAGGTCTTCATGCACTTTTAAGCCTTAAGAACTTCAAGCTAGGGGTGCCTGGGTGGCTCAGTCAGTTGAGTATCTGACTTTGGCTCAGGTCATGACCTCACTGTTCGTGAGTTGGAGCCCCATGTGGGACTCTGTGCTGACAGCTCAGAGCCTGGAGCCTGCTTCAGATTCTGTGTCTCCCTCTCTCTCTGCCCCTCCCCTGCTCTGGCGCTCTCTCTCTCTCAAAACTAAATAAACATTTAAAAAATAAAAAAAAAACCTTCAAGCTACACTCTATTACATATCATGTAGGTGTATGGTGATGCCCTTGCCTGGGTAATGGGTTAACTGTGTCTTTTACGACATATGTACCGTTTAGACAGAAGGGGGAGTGTCAGAGAACAGGTATGTTAGGAAGAACGTGCTTTTCCCTGTGCTCACACTATGAAATTCGCCCATACCGGCCCGGTAGGAGTGTGGCTCGCTTGTGAAGCATAGGTGCTGTACAAGGAACAAGCTGTGCATGTGTGGGGTGACAGGCAGGTGGTGTGACTTCGGGAACTGCTTCGGTTGTGGCTTGTGTGAGAACATACTTAGTGCCACTGTGCCCCAGTCTCTTCGCTTACGCCGTGCCTCTCTCCAGCAAGTTTCGGATAACGCACAGAAGGACGTAGTTGTGCTGAGCGACCGGTCCCAGATACTGTTCAGAGAGTCTCGCCATCCTCACAATATGCCACCTGTATGCCACTACTTCAGCGATGCCAGCTTCTTTGCCTCCCTCTCTTGGGTGACAAGCACAAAAGAAGTACAGGTAAACCCGCCTCGCCTTTCTCCTCCTTAGCCCGTTCCACAGAGGCCCACAGAAGCTCTCACCCCAGACCCACAGAGGAAAATCTGCCTCTGGAGGCAAGTGACCTAGATTTAAGATTCTCCCTTCATCCTTTCTCCAATTACAGTCTCCTTGCTGGGTAGATTTTCTGGTTCCCCTAAAGTAGGCCAAGGTTAGGGAAAGGGTCCCAAGCTTCCTGCTTCTACTGTATTTCCAGTTCCCATAACCAGGGGGTAGAAACACTCTAGAATCTTCCAAGTCCTCTTTAGCACAAGAATGGGGGTGGGGGGGAATAGCAGACTACTCTGCCCTTTCCTCTCCTACTATCTCTTCTAGGCAGTCTCCATCTTACTCTCTTCCAGGCTGTGGTGTGGATGAAGAGCCAAACGGAGGACCTGGTTGAGAAGAGAGTATTCTCCATGACTGAACGGTTGCCTCCTATCCAGTCTATGGTCCACACAGGTTCCTTTCATATCCTCGTGGCCTACTGTGGTGACCTGATCCTGCGGCTCTTTGGGGACCACGTTTGGTCATTCAAATCCCTTAGTACTGTCCCCTGCCGCTTTAACATCAACTGCCTCTGCTATGACCCAGAAATGAAAATGCTTCTGTCGGGCATCCTGGGGGCAGTGGTCACCTGGATCATTGACCGGAATGGCAAGGGCCTCCATATAGCCCACATGGTTCCCATGCCTGGTGATGAGCTTATCCAAGACATCGTGCTGAACGGCCCCAAGGGCTCCCTTCTGGCCCTGTGTGAGACTATGGTGAGGGTCCTGGAGCGCCAGGGCCAAGGCCAGCTAGCTGAGGTGGGGAGGTTCACTTCTGCCACCAGTGGCTCTATCACCTGCTGCTTCACCTGCTTTGACCAGGGTTTTCTCTATGCTGGGAACCACACTGGGGAAATCCAAGTTTGGAGCTTCATCCGGGGCCACTCTCTCCACAGTTTCAAGGCCCACTTCTCATCAGTGGTGTGTATCCAGAGCCGGCCTGAAGCCCACACCCTGCTGACAGCTGGCAAGGAAGGCTTGATCAAGGAGTGGAACCTCACTTCCGGGAACCTGCTGCGGCGGCTTGAACTCGGCGAGGAGCTCTGTCGGCTCCAGTTCATTGACAGTCTTACTTTCTTCTGCCAGACTACCTGTTCTTTCTCCTTGTACAGTCTGCCCTGCTTCTATAGCCTCTTCAATGTCTGTGGCGCTACTCCCCAGCAGGTGCGGCGGGTTCGCTGTGGTGATAACTGCTTCCGGATCCTGTGCACTACTGACGATGGCTTATTGCGCTTTGTGTCCCCAATCACAGGGGATCTTCTGCTCCTTACCTGGCCCTTCTCAGTCCTGGACCAGGCTGTCGATTGGGCCTTTGACACAGAGAAAGAGGAGCTCTTTGTAGCGACAGGCAGCACAGATGTGCTGGTGTTTGACACGACCCGCTGCCCTTGCCCAGCCAAGTATCTCTTGTGCACCTCACCCAATTCTCAAGACTGGGTACAATGCCTGGCTTATGGGCATTTCTATCTGGGTCGGGGTCTCCAAGGGCTAATGTTCTCTGGACACCAGAGTGGTGTGATCAGAGTGCTTTCCCAGTACAACTATGCCCGAATACAGAAATGCATGCACTTTGGAGCTGTACTCGCACTTTCTACGCTGCCTGGAGGGCCTTTTGGTAGCCGAGAAAATGCTTTGCTCTGCTCCTATGGAATGGATGACTATGTGCACCTATCAGAAGCAGTGCTTGAGGGGAAGAAATTACATTTGAACTGCCTTGCCAGCATCCTCAGCACCTGTCACCTAAAACACCTGATACTCTTACCCACGTCTGTGGGCGCCATCACAGAGACTAACTGCCTGCGTCTCTGGAAGTTCCACGATTTCCTGTCCTCTGAGTCACAGGAAGGCTCAGTGTTCATAGAGACGTTGCCTCTGCACCAGTGTACCATCACATCCTTTGATGTCTGCCTGTCCTTGAGTCTTTTTGTCACAGGTGGTATTGATGGCTCTGTCCGGGTCTGGAACTTCCGTGGCAGACTCGTAGCCATGCTGGACTCATCACTGCACTTTGGCCCACTCTGCTTTGCAAATGACCGGGGTGACTTGCTTGTGGCCTTTAACCAGAGTCTTTATCTGGTGTCCTGTCTCAAACTGCTTCACCCATCCCTGCTGTCTCACCTTTCCTTTATGAGCATGCCAGATGAAGTGCTAGAGATCCCTAAGCCTTTCATGCCCAGCTTTTTCTTCTCCTTTGAGACCATGTTTGTGCCCAAGTATATCTACCTTGAAAAGGGGCAACAGGAATTAGTGGGACTGGAGAAACTGGTCAATTACCGGGCCATCGCCTTTGACCAGAAGGTGCCACATGTCATTGAAGATGAACCAGGGAGTCCCGTGTTACTGTCTGCCTTCAGACACGATTCCTTGTGTAAAGGGGAAATGGATTCGACAGAGGTAACAAAACCTCATCACGCCCATTATGTGGTTCCTCCCCAACTACAGCTGGCTACCTGGGATGGACTCAACCCCTACCAAATATTGCGGTGCTACTTTGGTAAAGGGAAGAAATGGCTGTTGGCTCCTGACTGCTACATCCCCAACTCAGTGATTCGTGCCCGTCTTTGGCCAGAGGGCAGTCCAATATTCCTCCAGTGCAACCTGCATTCACCTATGCGGGAAATAGAATGGGACAAGTCCCAGCAATTCTTCTTCTGGCACAGTAGGGCAAAATTGGTAGGTAAGGCAAGAGCATATTCACAGGAAAAGGAAGATGAAGACTTCATAAAATTGAGATTATCCAAGGATATAACCTACAATGTGCTTACAGACTCAGCAGACCGCAGCTGGCTGGGCAAAAAGATGAGTGAAATAGCTATTAATAGCCTGGTGGAGGCAATCCTCAACATTATGATCCATGCTCCTCCACTCAAGTTCCAATGCTGTATTGGTGCACTAGGGCAAATCTTTGCCTCTTACGAAGTGTCTTCAGCCCTGCGCTCTGAAACAGCCCATCGTCTACTGGATAATACCACCAATTCCAATCCACTGATCCGAGAGCTAGCCTGGGAAGGGCTGAAGCGTCTAGGAATGATTACTCAGCTCTTTGCCATGCCTCTGGCCCAAGGATTGATGGACAAGGACCAAAGAGTGAGGAGTAAGGCCCTGAGCCTCATGGGTGACACTGGAATCCACACTAAGTCCTCACTCCTAAATTTGATCCAGCACCAAGACACCTTCCGGGAGATGCAGTAAGTTTTTTGTGCCTTCTGCAATTCTTGACTAGCCTCTATTTTTCTTCTCCCCTTCCCTTCCTTCACTGTCTCTTCATACCTGTGCATTCATTCTTCCTGTCCTTGTTATCTTTCATAGTCTTTTTCCATTTCTAGACCCTCCTGACAATCCCTACTGCTTACTCCTGTCTCCATTTCTTCTCCCACTCCTATCTATCCCCGACTTACTGAAGTTCCCCTTTTCATCCTTTTCTCCTACCCCTGTAGTCCCCATGCAAACCACTCAAGTCATTGCCGCCTTGGCTTTCTAGATTTCTTCTTTCTTCTTGGCCATCCTTTACCTTGACATACACTGTCTCTGTTGGCCACTTTGCCAAACCCCCTGACTATTCCATGGTAGTTCTTTCCTTCTCATTGGCCCTGTTGTCCCTGACTTACCATGTCTTTCCTCCTTTGACTGTCACAGGCAGGAAGTGATTGGGGAGGAACCCCTGGACCATCTGCTGGGGATGCAGGCCGCAGATCTCCAAATCCTCTATACTCAAGTGGAGCAGCGACTAAATGAAAATCTGACCTTGTCAGAGGGAGACAAAAAGCCTGCATTTTCTTTAGAGGTTGCAAAAACTTCTGAACTTTGGTCCCTTTCCAAGAAATCTGAAGTTCCTAAAGAATCTGAAGTTGCCACCAAGCCCAGCAAAGGCCAAAGACAGGGCCAAGCAGGGGAAAAAAAGCACAGTATGTATGGGGTGATCTGGTTCATGCCTCAGGGTCCTTACGGCAATACAATCAGGCTAACATGGGTCCAGAGATATCAGTCAGGTGGGACTAGAGACAAGCAGACAGATGTTTTTACCAAAAGAAATTTCCTAGGAAGAATCTACCCAAACCTGGGGAGACTTCAAGGCTTATGTTCATAGGATTTGGAAGGGGGGAGGATTGGAATAAAGTAAGGAGAATCTCCTCCCCTTTTTTTAAGCCTTTGCCCCCTCTGTTGCTACTTCTTTTATAGCAATTCCTCTTAGCTCATGCCATTAGTGGGAAGGGTGTGACTTAAGCCTCCCCTGCCATGTCTTCCTTATCTATGTCTCATGATCTTCCCTGCAGCCCGAAAACTGTGGCGGAGCCTCAAGAAGATAAAAAAGGCTGACAAAGGGCCACATCCCTTAGAGGGTGAAGGTGACCAGAGTGAAGCTGCACTGCTTGAGGTGATGGATACGGCCATCTATTCTGGAAGGTCTTCAACTGTAAGTTTGTTCAAGATTTCAAAAGATGCTGAACAACAACCTCCAGAGAAAGATTTCCCAAAGGACCATACTGCACTGACCCTGGAGATGCTAAGGAAATTACGTGATGGAAGAGGCAAGAAAAAAACAGTTAAGAAGCCCCTAAAGAGGCCCAAGAAGAAGACAAAGGAAGTTGAGAAATCTCTGTCTGCTGTAGAGGTTAAACCAGGTATGAAGACGCTGAAGACTGAAGGGCGAGGTGCCTCTGGAGCGCCTGGTCACAGGGTCACCCCTGGAGATGGCTCATCATGGCGGAATGATCTATGTCGTCTTATGAGCTTGAGATTATCCAGTTCCCAAACAGAAGTGTCACAAGCTCTAAACATGGAGCTGGTGACCATGGCTCAGGAGGTGCTGGCAGATCGGCAGCCCAGTTGGGACCTTTTTAGGGAGATCTGCCCCTTGTTGAAGAAAGAAAGTGCGGTTGTGTTTGAGGAGCTCCACTGGGATGGGGGGACAATCAGAGAAGACGCAGTGATCAGAAGAGATGAGGGGCCAGACGTGCGAGAGGACGTGCAGAAGGAGGCCAGCGGCAGGCCAGACGTCCAGGTGACTGCCAGAAAAGGGAAGAAAAAGACAATTACGTTTTTTGAACCAGGTGACCTAACCAAGGGTGAACGAATATCAAAGAAAGAGAAGAAATCCTTTAAGAAGCCCTTTAAGCAAGAGAGGAAAGCAGTCTGGCAGGAAATGAAAGTGGATAAAAAACATAGGAAAGTAGCCAAAGGAGGGAGAGATGTGAGTCAGCAAATGGAGGAAATGGCCAAACCAGAGGAGGGAGTGGTTGCACAAGAAGGAAGACCAGTTACAGCAGAGAGGAAGCTGTCTTGGCCGGAGTGGAAGAAGTCCAGGGATGAGTGGGAAAAGGCCAGTGAGGAGAGGAGGATATCCTGGAACGAATGGAAGGAAGCTTGGGACAGGAAGCATCTTGAGGAAGAGGAGAAAGCACAAATGGATGAAAAGAAGCCACTCCCAGCTGAGGAAAAGCTGGAAGAGGACAAGAGGAAGCTAAGAGGGGAAGGAGTATCAGCCAGGCCCAAGGAGCCACCGTTCAAGGATAAGGAGGAGGAACTGACCCTGGAGGGAGAAACACTGTCTCAGGAAGAGGGAGAAGGAAAAGAAGGAGGAGGAGAAGAAGACCTGGTGAAAAAAGAGCAGAGACAAGTCCAAAAAGAATATAAAGAGGCCTATATTGAGAGGAAACAAGCCCAGGCTAAAAGAAAACGAGCCCAAGAAGAAAGGAAGCTGGCACAAGAAGAAGAGAAGTTAGCACAAGAAGAGAGAAAGCTGGCCCAGGAAGAGAGGAAACTGGCCAGAGACTATGGGAAACAGGCTCAAAGAGACAGGACAATGGTCCAGGAAGAGAGGATGTTTGCCTACAAAGAGGAAAAGCTGGCCCAAAGAGAGGAGAAGCTAACTCAGGAAGCAGAGAGACTGGCCCAGAAAAGGAAGAAACTGGCCAAGAAATTTGAGGAACTGGCTCGAGTAGAAGAGAAAATAGCAAAGAAAGTAGGGAAGGTGGCTGAGGTAAAAACAATCCTGGTCCAGAAAATGGAAAAACTGTCGCAGAAGGAGCAAGATCTGGCATTGCAAGAAAAGGAACTAGCCCAGGAATTGGAGAAGCTGGCATCAGAAGAGCAGGAGCTGGCTTGGAAAGAAGAACTGAGCCACAAAGAGAAGGAGTTAGCTGAGGAAGAGGAAGGACTGGATCAGGAAGAGAAGACGCTGTCCTGGCAAGAGCAGAAACTGCTTATGGAAGAGGACGCACTGGCCCTGGAAGAAGAGCTGCTGGTCCAGGAAGAGCAGAAACTGGCCAAAGACAAGGAGAAACTGCCTGAAGTAGAGGTAAGCCTTGCCCAGAAAAGGAAGAAACTGATGGAGATCAAGTTAAAACTAGCCCAGGAAAAAGAAAGATTGGTCCAGAAGAAGGAGAAACTCCGAGAGAAGAAGGATAGCCTAGCCTGGAGGCGGAGGTCTCTGGCTCAGGAGAAGGAGAATCTGCTTGATGAGAGAGTGAAATTTACTCAGAAGAAAGAGAACATCCTGAAGCTCCAAGAAAACCTCACCCACAACAAAGATAAATTAACTGAAGTAAAGGAGAAAATGGACATGTACAAGAAGAAACTGGTTCAGGTAGGGAAGCAGCTGATGGAACAAAAGGCAAATGTTTCCCAGAAGGAGAAGGTGGCTGAGGCAGAGAAAAAGCTGGCCCAGTCAGAGGAAAGGCTGGCTGAGAAGCAGCACAATCTAGCCCAGGACAAGATGCGATTCGCTCTGGAGAAGAGGGCGGTGTTTCAACAACTGAAACTCCTCAGAGGAGAGTGGGAGAGTGCCAAGGAAGAAAAGTCACTGGGCGGGGAAATGAAGAAACTGGCCCAAGAGAAGGCGAGGCTGGCTGAGGGAAAGCAAACTCTCTCTGCAGGAGAGACCAAAGAAACCTTAAGAGAGGGGAAACTGACTAATAATGAACTAGAACTAATCAAGAAGAAATTGTCCCTCGAGGAGAAGATACCTGTGTACGAAGACAGGATACTGGCCACAGAGCTAAGGGACACTGCCAAAGGAAAACTGGAATACAGCAGAGGAGGGCGAGTGTATGCCCAGGAAGAGAGGAAGCTAGCCAAAGTAGTAAGGAAGTTAGCTAAAGAAAGCAAGGGCACTTCCAAGGCACAGGCAAAAGTGAGCAGCAAAATCTTACAGGCACTTCAAAAACTTAGCAAAAAAGAAACAAAACTGACCCAGGAAGAAATAGAGTTGACAAAGACAAAGAGGTCACTCTTTGCAAAGGAAAGGAGATTGGGCAAGGAACAAAGTAAACTTGATGCCAAAGAGCGGGATGTTTCTGAAGAACCGCTGGAAATAACTGAAGATGAGAAGAAACTGGCTAAGAAACAGAGAAAACTTGCCAAAGAAATGGAAAGAATAATAAAGAAAGAGGAAGAAATAGCCAAGGAAGAAAGCGAATTGGCCAGACAACAGAGAGAAATCATACAGGAAGAAGTGGAGGGAGCAGTAACAGAGGAAGAAGAGGTAACACCATTGCCTGAACAAAGGTTGAGAAAGAGAAAAGAACTAGTGGTTACAGAAAAGGGAGAGCTTCCCAGTCAAGGGGAAAGTAGAGAGAGCATTTCCAAGGACATGGAAGGCCTATTAGATGAAGTAGAGCAAGAGAGTTTGTCTGAGGAGGAGGAAGAGGAGGAGGAGGAAGAGGAGGAGGAGGAAGAGAAGGAGGAGGAAGAAGAGGAGGAGGAAGAGGGGGAGGAAGAGGAGGAGGGAGTGTTGGAAGAGGG
>NC_043715.1:44290286-44293821 GCF_006229205.1 Suricata suricatta | reverse complement strand
TGGAGGAGGGGGCACTAGGGGAAGGAGTGATGGAGGAGGGGGTAGTAGAGGAGGGGGTGATGGAGGAGAGGGTGGTGGAGGAGGGGGCACTAGGGGAAGGAGTGATGGAGGAGGGGGTGGTGGAGGAGAGGGTGGTGGAGGAGGGGGCACTAGGGGAAGGAGTGATGGAGGAGGGGGTAGTAGAGGAGGGGATGGTGGAGAAGTGGGTGGTGGAGGAGGAAGTGGAGGTGGAAGAAGGGGGAAAGGAGGAGAAGAAAAAGAAAAAGAGGAAGAAGGAGGAGGTAGAGGAACAGAAGAAGGAGGAAGGGGAAGAGGAAGAAGGGGAAGAGAAGGAAGTGTCAGAGAAGGGGGAGGAAATGTCAGAGAAGGAAGAGGAGGAGGAGAAAAGCATCAGTGAGGAAGAGTCAGAAAGTCTGAGTGAGAAAGAGGAGAAAAGCTCACTGGAAGAAGAGGCAGACAAGGAAAAAGAGATCTTAAAAATAGAAAAATTACCTAAGCTTCAAGAACAAAGACAAGAAGACCGAAGAGGAAGAGAAGTAATCCCCTCTATTGGAAAAAGCATTCCTGATATCAAAGACAGTGCTATACAACTAAAAGTTCTGAAAGCCCCTTCCAAGACACTGATCTCCATAGCTCCGGACAGGAAAGAGAAGATACCAGTGACAGGGCCTACGAAACAAGTATACTGGAAAGAAAAATCCAGAACACCTGAGACATCCAAGGTACTTCCAGAGTCAAGGTTTTTGGATAAACAAGGCGAACTGTTGAAGAAACATAAGCCCTTACCTCTCCAAGTTTTGGATACAGTTTTGGAGCCCCCAGAGTCAGACTTGAAGACCTCATATTTATCTCCCATATTGAAGAAGACCACAGAAGCTCAGAAACTCCAACGCAAACCACCAGGACCCAAGTGGCAGTGGATTTTGCGGCATCATCCATCTCTGATGAGACGGACTGAGGTGCAATTACCTGTGCCCCAAATCTTGGCTAAGAAAATAGGTGCTGAGGTAAGGCTCTCAGATACAGAGTGGATCCACCGTGTCCTAGAACGGATGGAGGCAGGAGAACAGCTTTCCAGGGATAGCCTCCACAGATTGTGCCAGCTTCTCAAAGACCTCACCTCAAAAGGAAACCTAGACTGGATACATCTGGCCCAACTCAAAGCCATCGTGAACCATCAAAAGCAGGTCTTGGAATCACGAAGCGCAAAACCCACTAAGGAGCCCATGGGTCCAAAGTACCTGAAAGTGACCCCTCCTATAAAAGGAAAGGAAAAGGAAAGCTGGTTAAAACCTCTGGCTGTCCCCACATCAAAGCCCCCATTAGATATCCAAAGGATCCCAACCCCAAAAGGTATAAATTGGCACCTTCTAGGAGAGCCTTACAGGAGCGCGCGGGCAGAGCAGAGGTCCACTGCTCTCAGGGAGGTGGAGATGCGCCACTTCCATCCCGCCACAAGAGACATGTTCCCAGATGCCGAGGCCTCTGTAGAAAAGCAAACCCTTGCACTGATGTTTCAAAAGGACTTCTGGGTTTTTAAGGATAAAGGCAGGTTTCCCAAATTGCCCAAGCTGGAAAAGAAGGCACGGCCCATCTCGAAGAAGAAGGAAGAGCTGCCTCAATGGGAGACATTTGTGGCGCTGTACTATGTTTTGCGGATGTTGCAGCAGCGATACGCAGATGACAGCGCCACTTGGATGGAACACTTCTACCAGCTCATGGACCTGTACCACCTTAAGTCGCCCCGAATCCAGAGGCTTCTGCAGGAGCTGTTACTGAGGGAGGAACCCCAAACCCAAGAGATCAGCTACATGGAGGCCCTACAGGCCACAGACCTAGTTCCTGGGGAGCGGTTGTTTTACCGCCTGTTTTGTGGTGGCTCTCAAAACCCTAAAGGTCCCCTGGAGTTCCAGGAGGTGGTGTCCCTCCCAGGTCAGAATAATGTCCGTACCATACTTCCCACGGGCATTGCTCACTATGGGATCTTAGAACTCGCCTGGAAGAGCCTGCCTGAAGCTGATATTCACCTCTCCAAGGAAACGCCCCAATCTAGGACTGATGGGAGGTCAGGACTTTCCATCCCCTCTGGAGAAAGACCTTGTCACCATAATTGAGACCCTTATCCCTAGGGCCCACACAGAGGTTGGGCCAGGCAAAAGCCCTTTCCCTCCCCAGCCCCAGAAACCAGCTTCCATATGTGGAATAAAGAGGAGGCTCTCATTTGCAGCAAGTCCTGTAATGTGTGTCCCCGTTCCTCAAACATTGCTTCTCCAGAAAGGTAGCTAGGGAAGCCAGATATATACTCCTGAGAGTGGGAAAAGACCCCAAAAGGCACTGGGGACTCACCCTCTGGAGGCCTTCAGGCAGAAGAGTCTGTCCTTTTCCTCTTCCTTCCTTGCCTACCACACCCCCCCCCCAGCCTCCCCTAAAGACCATAGGAAGGAAAGCACCTGCCACAGAAATGAATGAAGATCTGGCATTAATATAAGAGGCACTGATATAGTAGAAAGGAAATGGACGGTAGAATCAGAAGACATGGCATAGTGTCTGGAGGTCTGCAGTGGAGGCAGACTCTGTTTCACTGTTCATAGTTCTGCACACTGGTGATTGGTGTGGTGGGTGCTGAGGAGACCCTGAGAGTGTCTCGTGATCCCTTCCCTCTAGCAATGAAGGAGACAAAAGTTTAAGGGAAGGGGCGATAAAGCAGAGGAGGTTGTCCCTGCCAGTAACTGTGATCCTTTTCTGATCTCCTCTTCCCACCACGGAAACTTCAGAGTTGCCTCTCTCCAGGTAAGCTGAACTTTCCAGCAGCTTTTCGCGAGGAGCCCATCTATGCCATTTGCCACCCCTCACCCCAACCTTTCCTTTGTTAATCTACTCCCTCTACCTGAGCTTAGCTTTGTGGGAGAAGCCAGGGATAGAGGGAAAGAGAACATTCTGAGAAGGTGAATTCACCTTGGAGGCCAAGGTCCACATGGAGAGTATAAGAGCTATGGGTAGGGACAGGAAGACCCAAAAAGGATGACTGACCAGGAAGCAGAAATATGGATGGTCCAGCTGGCTCTGCATCCTTGATCTAAATCATTTCTCCTTTCTTTTTTCTTTTCTTTTTTAATTTAATTTAATTTTATTTTTCATAGTATTTTATTGTCAAATTGATTTCCATACAACACCCAGTGCTCTTCCCCACAAGTGCCCTCCTCCATCACCACCACCTCTTTTCCCCCATCCCCCTTTCCCTTCAACCCTCAATTCATTTTCAGCATTCAACAGTCTCTCAAGTTTTGCATCCCTCTCTCTCCCCAACTCTGTTTCCCTCTTCCCCTCCCCCTGGTCCTCCATTAGGTTTCTCCTGTTTTCCTGTTAGACCTATGAGTGCAAACATGTGGTTTCTGTCCTTCTCTGCCTGGCTTATTTCGCTGAGAATGACACCCTCAAGGTCCATCCACTTTCCTACAAATGGCCAGATTTCATTCTTTCTCATTGCCATGTAGTACTGCATTGTGTATATATACCACATCTTCTTGATCCACTC
>NC_043715.1:44229170-44290186 GCF_006229205.1 Suricata suricatta | reverse complement strand
GAATTCATGTTTATAGTGGTGTCTCTGGCACCTTGTATTCTTTGCAATGTTTCCCTCATAGAGTCCCTCGTAGGATTTCCTGTAGGGCTGGTTTGGTGGTGATGAATTCTCTCAATTTTTGTTTATTTGGGAACACCTTAATCTCTCCTTCTATTTTGAATGACAGGCTTGCTAGATAAAGGATTCTTGGCTGCATGTTTTTTCAGTTCATCACATTGAAGATTTCCTGCCATTCCTTCCTGGCCTGCCAAGTTTCATTAGATAGGTCTGTAACCAGTCTGATAGGTTTCCCTTTGTACGTGAGGGCCCTTTTCTCCCTAGCTGCTTTCAGAATTCTCTCTTTATCTTTATCTTTTGCCAGTTTCACTATGATATGTCGTGCCAAAGGCCCATTCAAGTTACATCTTAAAGGGGTTCTTTGTGCCTCTTGAATTTGGATGTCTATTTCTTTTCCCATATTTGGGAAATTCTCAGTTATAATTTGGTCAAGTATCCCTTCAGGCCCTTTCCCTCTGTCTTCCTCTTCAGGAATTCCTATGAGATGGATGTTGTTCCATTTGATTGTATCACTCAGATCTCGAACTCTCCCTTCCTGCTCCTGGATTAATTTCTCTCTCTCTTTTTTTCAGCTTCCTCTTTTGCTACAACTATATCTTCTATAATTCATCTATTCTTCTCTCTGCCTTGTCAGTCCTTGAGGTGGCTGCCTGCAGTTTGTTATTCACCTCATCTATAATTCATCACACCTATTTTCAAAGCACCGAGTAATTGTCTCAGTTGATTCTTTGATGCTTTTCTCAACTCCAGCGATTAATTTTATGACAAGTTTTTAAAATTCTTGATCCGGTATGTTGTCTAGGTCTGCCTTGAGCAGTTCTTTGGCTGTGACTTCCTCCTGGAGGTTCTTCAGGGGAGAGTTCCTTCGTTTTGTCTTTTTTGCTAGTTTTCTGTCTCTTGTCACCTTTAGGAAGCTCGTTGTGCACTGTGCACCTGTTACTATTTCTCTGTTAAAGGAGGCTTATTGACTGTCCAGGGCCTGTCGCTTCAGGAAATATTCTCTTAATGGTGTCTCTCAGTTTCTCTTGTTGTGCCTATGAGTATTTTATTTCTCTACTCAGCAATACTTGAGACTTGCTGTCATGCACACTTTGGCTTGTTTCTTGGTGTAGCCCTAAGAAGGAAAACAGACAGACAAACACAGAGGGAACAGAAACACACAGACACACAGACAAATCAAACAAAGAAACACATTAAAAGGGGGAAAGAAAAGAAAGAAAATGGAAAGGAAAGACGAAAAGAAGAGAAGAAGAGAAAAGAAAAAAAAAGAATAAAAGGGGGTCAGAGACAACAAAGGACAGTGGACAGTCTAAAAGTGTATGGCCAGTTGAGGGGAGAGGTAAGGATGAGATACAGGAGAATATATCTGGATTGCAAGAAGGTGAAAAAGAAAGGGAGAAAGGAGAAGGGAAAATAAGGAGTAAAAATTGAATTAAGTTTTAAAAAAGGTAATAATAACAAAGAAATAAGTACGAAAAAAGTGAAGAAAAAAATTATAAGAAAAAAAAAGAAGCAGCTCCCCCTTGTGGATGGGCGTGGTTTTGTGTGGTAGGTCTTGGAGGCTGCTCTCAGAGGCTCTGCCTTGGTGTCTGCAGAGATTAGAATGGCGGCACGCCAAGCTCCACTGAACTAAGCACTGTAGGCCACTCTAATGAGTCGATCTCCTTGTGCCACAGTTGAGCCGAGTTGTATTTTCCAAGCCTGCCTCAGTTCAAAGTTCCAGTCCTTGCACGTTTATGCTACCACAGATGAGATGTATTTGCTTTGGTGGCTGGCTTCTTAGGGGGAGGAATCAGTTTGTCTTGGCTCAGGCAGGGAGTTTGGCTGCCCCTGTCTGAGGCGAAATGAGCAGCAAGAGGTGAAGTGCAGGCCTTCACGGACCCAACTGCGGAGTCCCCACCCCCAGCTGGGATCACGATCGCAAAGGGGAAAAAATGAGTCTCTCTTGGCTTCGGGCAGCTGTTGCCCAAGGTGCTGTGCACTGCTGGAAATGAGCTGGAAGCTCCTGCAGCCTAAGCGTGTACCCAGGCCTCCACCACCGCCAACTCCCTGCTGGGATTGCGTAGGTGTGGGCCCTATTTTTTCCCTGTTGGCACCCGGGATTCGGGATTTGCACGGCCAATGCTGGGGGCGAGATGCGCCTTGGAGATGAGGTGTGTGGTCCCGCTCTCAAAACCAAGGTCGAAGTGAGCACCCCTGGCACTGCCGCAGCCAAGGCCACTGACTCCCACCAAGATGGCACAGGGCTTGAAGCTGCTCTTTCCCTTGCGCCACCTGGGTTCGGGATTCGGGCTACCTAGCAGTTATATATGGAGTGAGTTTCTCTCTCCAAGCATGGCCAAGCATTCCTTACCTCTTCCCCAGAGACAGTACTATGAGCGTGTTCAGTCTCTCTGTTCCTTCCCTTTGTCTCTCGGACTCCACGAGCGTTTGCCCCATGTTGGGCTGGGGCTCCCACCTCCCCTGCTGGTCTCCAGCTAGCCCATTTTCCAATCTCCCCAGTTCGCACTCACTCACTCAGGTATCTTTGAGGTTCTCTTCTTTCTGGAGTCCATATTTTCTCCTTCCGCTCTTGCAGATGGGAGTAATGTCCTTCTCAGTTCGATAGATGGGGTGGACGGAGTTTCCAGAGCTCCCTTCCTCTCCGCCATCTTGGCTCCTCTATCCATTTCTCCTTTCTGACCTCAGTTTGTCTATGTCAAAAAGAGGATAGTGCGCAAATTGCAAACATCAAGCATGAAAGAAGCATGAACATCACTACAGATCCTGCAGGCATTAAAAGAATACGGACTACGTTTTGACGGCATAGATGAAATGGACAAATTCCCTGAAACTCCCAGAAAGGGAATAGCAATACCTTTCTAATTCATTTTGCAGGATATCAGTGGGTCTTCTGGTCAAAAATAAGACGCCGTGACAACACACACACACACACACACACACACACACACACACACACACACAATCTAGCTGTTGTGATCCTAGAGTCAGGAATTCTATGGTTGGCTCTTTAGGGAGCATCAAAACCTTGGTATTGGCTGTGACATTCTAGATATCCTCTTGTTTGTATATTTATTATGAAAAATTTTCAATCACAAAAGCAGGACAGTATTAAAACAAACCTTTGAGCATAAACCTTGAGCATAAACCTCTTGCAAAAACTGCTTCATCTATTTTTTATTTTGGATTTAAATTAAATCCCAGGGGCACCTGGGTGGCTCAGTCAGTTAGGTGTCAGGCTTTGGCTCAGGTCATGATCTCACAGCTCTTGAGATGGAGCCCTGTACTGGGCTCTGTGCTGTCGGTGCAGAGCCTGCTTTGGATCCTCCATCCTCCTCTCTCTCTGCCCTTCCCTGGCTTCCATTCTCTCTCTTTTTCTTAAAAATAAATGAGCATTAAAATGTTTTAAATAAAAATAAAATAAACCCCAGATATCATGACATTTCAGCCCTAAATATTTTGATGCTCATCTCTAAAAAAATAAATTCTCTTACATAATGATTTCACATCCAACGAAATTAATAATTTCCTAACGTCATCCAATATTCTATGTAAATGTCTGTGGAGGCCCCTGCGGGCGGGCAGAACACTGTTTGAATTAGAATTCAAACAAGGTCTACATACAGCATTTGACTGTTACTTCCTATAACTCTTTTAATCTTAAAATTTTATACTCCCTTCTCCCCAGTTTTTTACACTACTGATTTGTTAAGACACTGAATCGGTTATCCTATAGATTTCTCCACGTTTTTGGATTTTTCTGATAGAGCAGAGGTTTGCAACCTGAGATCTGAATGTGCTCCAAGGGGCCACGAAGCTCCTGAAATTAGATGAAAAAGAATGTACTAGGTACACCCCACTGACCACTGGAAAAAGTCTATAGCTTTCATCAGGTTCTTGAAGTTCCTAAAACAAACACGTTAAATCACCACTTAAGGAGAGAGCAGAGACACCTTAGTCTTGGCTCAAACACTGCCAATAATCAGCTGAATGGCCGACAGCAAGGACCTTTCCTTCACTGGGGCCTAGATTTCTCATTTCTGAAGGGACAATTACACTTCAGACCTCTCCAGGACTTTTTAAAAAGAGTTTCCAGCCTCACATCCCTCCCCCAGAATGTGTGCTCAGGATAGTGTGAAAGACCCCCCTAACTGTGCACAGCTATCCACTGCTCTGAACCAGGAAACAGGTCACAGGGAATTGAACGTGGTAAGACCTCAAAGGGAGGAGGACCTTACATTTCCTGGAAGAATACTGCATGCTCAAATTAGGGTGAGTGAATAAAGACACCAGACTGAGATTGGGAAATGGACCCAGACATCACAAAGGAGCTCCTAGATGGCTTGACTCTCGGCCTGGGGCACTCCAATGTTTAGAAGGAGGAGACACAAAAGGGGGCTGTCAAAGAGACTGAGGAGGAGCAGCCAGGAGTGTGAGAGAAGACCCATTAAAGAGTGGCGTCCAGAACTCAAGAGAACACATTTCAAGAAGAAGGGAGTGATAAAATGTGTGAAAGCTAGCGATAGGTTGAATAAAATCCCAAGAACTGATCACTGGAGTTGGCAAACTAGATGTAATTGGTAACCTTGACAACTGTATTTTACTGGAGTTGTGGGATAGACAGCCTGACTAAAGTGAGTTTAGTGGGGCACCTGGGTGACTCAGTTAAGCGTCCAACTTCAGCTCAGGTCATGATCTCGTGAGTTTGACCCACCCATAGGGCTCTGTGCTGACAGCTCAGAGCCTGGAGCCTGCTTTGGATTCAGTGTTTCCCTCTCTCTGCCCCTCCCCTGCTTGTGTTCTCTCTCAAAAATAAACTAAAACAGGGGTGCCTGGGTGGCTCAGTCGGTTAAGCTTCCAAATTTGGCTCAGGTCATGATCTCATGGTTCATGGGTTTGGGCCCCTCGTTGGGCTCTATGCTGACAGCTCAGAGCCTGGAGCCTGCTTCAGATTCTATGTCTCCTCTCTCTGATTCTCCTGTGCTCATGCTGTCTCTCTCTGTCTTTCAAAAATAAATAAAAAACTTTAATAAACTAAAAAAATAAGCTAAAACAAAATTTTTAAAATAAAAATTAAAAAAGAGAATGGAATGAAAGCAATGAACTCTTGGGGGGTTTTGGTTTTGTATTTACGCTTTTCATTTGGAAATATCAAATTTATAAAAAATTGAAAAAATAATGCAATAAATCTATATACCCTTATCACATTCAGGATTGTTAACATTTTACCTCATTTATCATTCCTCCCAGGCTCCCCGCCCCCAATCTGTATACACACATGTACAGGTGTGCGTGTATGTATGTGTGTTACATAATACATAATATTTGAACTCTTTGAGGGTAAGTTACATATAACACTTCAGTGTGTATTTCCCAGCAGGGATATTCTCTTTAAAAAAAAAAAAAAACTTTTTATTTTGAGAGACAGTGCAAGCAGGGGAGGGGCAGAGAGAATCCCAAGCAAACTCCATACTGTCAGGGCTCCATCTTGCGAACTGTGAAATTATGACCTAAGCTGAAATCAAAACCTGGACACTTAACTGAGGCACCCAGGCGCCCCAAGGATATTCTCTTACATAACTACTGTACAGTTATCACTTTCATAAACTAGGTTGATACAGTATTTTAATCTGCCATCCAAATTCCAATTTCAATGTTGTCCCTTGACCTGGTGTCCTTTGTAACATTCTTTCCCTTCTGCTCTCGGAGCCAGTCTATAGTTATGTATTGCATTTAATTGTCATGTCTCCTTAATGTCCATTAATCAGGGACATATCTATAGCTTTTATTTGTATTTCACAACATTGATTCAAATCCTAGCTTTGCCACTGAAGTCAAGTTTCTGCATATATAAAATGGGTATTTAAAAACAATTTTTTTAAGTTTATTTATTTTGAAAGAGAGAGAGCACGCCAGTGGGGAAGGGGTTTAAAGAGAATTCCAAGCAGGTTCTTTGCTGTCAGTGTAGAGCTTTATGCAGGACTTGAACCCACATACCATGGGATTATGATCTGAGCTGAAATCAAGAGTCAGATTCTTAACTGATTGAGCCACCATCCAGGTGCCCCAAAGTGGGTGTATTACTAACGCCTACCGGTATCAGTTAGGGAAGGGAAGCAGAGAGGCACATGAGGAGGTTACTAAAATAATTCACAGGAAAGAGGATAGCTGGTTTGAACTATGGAGAAAGAAGCAGAAGTAGGAGTGAAGAGTAGTACAAGTGAGGAGCACTGGACAGATCTGGACCCAGCTACTGTAACATAAACACTAACATTTCAAAGGCTGAATGAAATTAATGCTTATTTCTCTTTTGCATTCATGGCAGAAACCCCTGGTCATCCACACTCCCTCCATCATTCAGGGACCCTGATTTCTTCCATCTTGTGGTACTAGCATTTGCTAGGGTGTTGAGAGTCCTCTGCATGCAGGAACGAGGAGGGGCAGAAGGCAAATCTGTTGGCCCCAAAGCAACACTTATCAGTTCTGTTTATATTCCATTGGCAGGAATTGTTAATGGTCTCACTAAAATGCAAGTGACTGAGCAGCCTTGGCTGGGCAGTCCCTTCCTCGCCTCAGTTCTCGCCTATGGGAGGAGAAACATGCATCTTGATGGACAATTAGTCATGAGGATTAAATGAGATAAATGTATGCTTAAAAACCTAGAAATTTTCTAGATTCTCCCTAAGGGTTTGAAGGTGACACCTTGATCAGAGAAGTTTCCTAGTGCAATAGCAGCAAATGGGAATAACCAGTACTGGCTACTTGGGGCCTGTGGCACTCCACTCCGGGTCTTTGCCACAACATTCCCTAGTTTTCAGCCCTTTCTCAGTACATGTCACTGGATAGGCAGGTTGACTGCCCCAAGAGAACATGAGCTTACAGGCCAAAGTAGCCGCATACCTGAGCAGCACAAATTCCTTAAAAGAGAGACAACATGATGGAAAAACACACCATCTGGAGCAGAACTAGGTGAACACAGAATTTTAAAGAATCAAGGTAAATATTCTTAAGCAAATCAGGGAAGCAATCTGCAATATAAAACACAGAATAATGTAAATGGAGGCAGTGCCTTGCCATTCCCCTCTGGTTTGCACTCTCCCCACATCCCTTCCACCCACTGGTCCTTCCAGTTCCCCCAGTTCCTAACCCATGGACAAAGGCAGTGGTTCCTCTGGCCGTGCAGGAGTTCTGGAAGTTAGGTCTGCAAGTGCGTGAGTTCTCTTGGCTGGTCTCTTAAGAGCTCACAATAGGACTTCAACGAACAGCCGGATTTGGAAACCACTGGAACTTCCACACATTCTATGTTTTACCAGCTGTAGTAGTCCACCCCACCAATGAGTGCTTCTGAATATCCTACACCCACTGCCACTTGGTGGCAGTTTTAGCTATTAAAAATGTAATAATTGAAATAAAGAACAAAATAGATAAGACAGTAGGATAGAGCACAGAAATTCATAAGTTAAAAGATCAGCTTGAGAAGCTCTCCCAGAAAACCACCAGAAACGTATAAAGAAAAACAAATAAAATAAAGGCCATGAGACATATATCACAGAAGGAAAAGTGCTCACAGCCAGACCATAAGAGTTCCAGGAGAGAAAATAAAAATGGCAACAAATACTTGAAGACAGATTTATGATAATTTCCAAGAACTAAAAAAAATTAAAAACCCGAATTGAAAAGAATTATATAGTGCAAAAAAGAATAAAAATACAAATCTGGACATATAGTGAATTTTAAGAAAATCAGGGGCGCCTGGGTGGCTCAGTTGGTTAGGCGTCTGGTTTCGGCTCACGTCATGATCTCACAGTTTGTGGGTTCGAGCCCCACGTCAGGCTCTGTGCTGACAGCTCAGAGCCCGGAGCCTGCTCCGGATTCTGGGTCTCCCTCTCTCTCTGACCCTCCCCTGCTCACACTGTTTCTCTCTCTCTCTCAAAAATAAATAAACCACGACAGCACGCCGGAAAATCTAGTAGGCAGCCTTAGCGTTCTCTGCAGAGATGGAGAAAGGCGTGGCTTAGGGGGCACCGCACTGGGGACGCCTCCGCGGCCCAAACCGGGAGTGGAAACCGCTGTGAGTGCAGGTCGGCCGCTTCCGGAGCGGGGGGGAGGGGGGGGGAGGAATCTCCCGCCTCAGGGGAGATGCCCCACTACTCCCACCGGCCACCCTTTCATGCTCTTCTCTTAGTGCCTCACCTCGGAACTTCAGGGGAGCCTCGATCGCCATTTCAAGGCAAAGAGCGTGCGCAACCAGGCCAAGGAGGCAGAGGGAACTGTGTACGCTCCTGGGGAAGGAAGCGGGGGTCCCCTGCGAAGAGGGGTCTCCTGCGGAGCCGTCTGAGAGGGCGCCCTCGCTCGCCAGCGTGCATGCGCATCTGAATCCTACACGCGTCCTGCCCCACCCACGTGTCCGCACGCACGCGCGTGGCGGATGAGGCTCCCGTGCTTTCCTGCCAAAACTTGGCAGTGGCATTGACCAGCCCAAGCAAGGTGGAGGTGAGGCCTGCGCAGAGGACTGCGCCGACCTGAAGTGACCGGTTGCTTCCGCTCAGGCGGCCTGCCGACTCTGGACCAACCCACTCAGACCTCGCTTTCCTCAAGGCCCCTACGCCGCAGGCAAAGGGGAAGGAGGGAGGTGGGGCAGTCCAGGTGGGCTCTGTCAGGTTCGCCTTTTGGTGGCCGCCCTGCCCACCTATATTTGCCTCTCTGTTTGGGCCGGTGTAGAAAGAAGCCAGAGAAACACTTAGGTACAGACTGCTCTGTTTCCTACCACTGTTGCTTTTGTTGTGCCCAAGTTTTTAAAATCGCCCCAAATCACCCCAAAACAAACGCGAGACTGCTAGGGAGACGAGTCACGCCTGCAAAAGCAAAGGGCCTTTATTATAAGCTTAAGCTCGGGCTCACAGTCTCCAGCCAACCTGCTGGCCACGTGGAGAGAGTCCCGAACAAAGGCAGGGCAGGGCCTTTTATGCCTTTGGAAGGGGGAGTTACAGGAAATGATGACAGGTGTACAGTGATCCAATCCCTGCCCCCCATCAACACTGGCAGTTGTGGGAGCCAATCACACCATCTGGAGCACTGACCAATCAGAGTGGGCGCAGGATGCCCCACGTGGGGCGTGACTAGGCCCGCCTCTAGAAAGGTCAAAGGTAACAGCCGCCCTCCTGCGATTGGGCGCCACAGGAGTTGTCCCTCCTCAATGCACGCCCTTTCAGGAGAAGCCAGCGCCTTCCTCTTTAGCCTTCCCCTTTACTTGAAGGGGAAGGCTGGATCGGACCTGCCGCAGGCGGGGGAACCCCCCCCCTGCCGACCCCCCACTGCCGCCCCCCCCCACTGCCACCAGGCGCAGCTCCACCGCGGAGGTGCTCCGCCACCGGCTCCTGGAAGGCTGGGACAGCCCACGACCGGCTCCAGGAAGGCTGGGACAGCCTGGTGGTGAGGACCGGATCGGACCTGCATCCTTACACTTTTTATTAAGAGGTGTTGCTTTGCGGCTTCTCTGGGCGCCGCCCTCCTACAGGGCCCTGGGGGACCCTTTGTCAGCACACAGAGCCGGCGGTGCATGCAGGCTGCTGATGCGGGGCCCCTGTCATAGAGGCCAGAGCCTCACGCGCACGTGCCCTTATGTCCGGCGACTGGCATAGCAGCCAAGGGCACCCCTGGATGGAGCGTGACTCTCGGGCCCTGCCACGATCTAGCTGTGTGGCTGCAGATGAGTATCATAATACTTTTAAGGAGGGCTGCTACATTCCGCGCATAAAAATGCAGGGCATCCAGTTTGAATTTCATTTAAAACTCTGATAATGTTTGCGGGGAAGAGCACTGGGCGTTATATGAAAACCAACTTGGTAATAAACTATTTAAATTAAAAAAAAAACTCTGATAATGTTTTTTTTCTAACTTCATTTCTTTCCTCTTATTATTTTTTTGATTGTCAAGTTAGTTTCCATATAACACCCAGTCCTGTGATAATGTTTTAAAGCGTAAGTATGTCCTAAATATTGTTTACCTGAAATTCAAGTTTAACTGGGAATCAAATTCAAATTTAACCATTTTATTTGACAGCCCTGGTTTCAGGCATTAGGGGAGGGGATGCAGCAACAGTCTCTTCAGCAGTTCCTGGCAGGTGTAAACAGATCAAGCTCCTCCCACTGCACCCTCCCCCACCCCAGCACAGTAGTGTGTCTAGCATTCTGATGTGATATGTGAAATGGCTAGCACTCAGCCACTTTGTCATACAAGGTCAGTTTTCAAGCTCTCTCCATCCCAATGCACTGGAGTGACCCCACTCCACCCTAACAAAGGGCCAGATAACCTCTGCGACCGGGCACTTAGCACATTCTTGGTAATGTTAGTGCTGTATCACTGGACGTGTGTGTGTGTGTGTGTGTGTGTGTGTGTGTGTGTGTGTAGTGGGGTGGGTATTGAGGGAGCCTGAACCTTTATGATGTTGGAGCCAGTGACACTCTTACCATGGAAAACTGTGATGAGAGTCTGTTTCTTCTAGAATAGGGGCATGTTATCTTCTGTGGAAGATAAAGGTGTATGAGCTAGGAGGGAATGAGGAGGGAATCAGGAAGCCTGTGATTTTGTAAGATGTTGGTCATAGGTTTTCCCGACTTGGAGAATGTATATTGAGTGACAGTGGTCTCACTGAGCTCATTAAGACACGTGGCTGTATGTGAGATGAGCCTTTGTTCAGTCTGAAAAGTCTAAAGGACACGAGAAAACATTGACGTGGCAGAATCTAGGATTGTAAACGTAAGTATTTGTGATTTTGTCTGTCCTACCTCAGTCTCAGCATGGCCCCTTCACTTCTCACAGTAATAGCACCTGAAGTTCTGTTGCACTTTTTCATTATGAAACCTTTTGAATTTCATGATTTCGCGTTATTTCTTAGAGGCATGGTCTGGGGCACCAGGGCAGCTCAGTTGCTTGAGCATCTGACTTCGGCTCAGCTCATGATCTCACGGTTCGTGGGTTCGAGCTCTGCCTGGGGCTCTGTGCTCACAGCTCAGAGTCTGGAGCCTGCTTCAGATTCTTTGTCTCCCTCTCTCTCTGCCCCTGCCCTGCTTGAGCTCTGTCTGTTCTGTCTGTCTGTCTCTCAAAAATAAACATTAAAAAAAAATTAAAGACTTAAGTAGAGCAGCACCTGGGTGGCTCAGTTGGTTAAGCCACCGACTTCGGCTCAGTCATGATTTCAGGGTTCGTGAGTTTGAGCCCTGCGTTGGGCTCTGTGCTGACAGCTCGGAGCCTGGAGCCTGCTGGGATTGTGTCTCCCTCTCTTCCTGCCCCTCCCCTGCTCATGTTCCCGCTCTCTCTCTCTCTCTCACAAATGAATGAACATTAAAATCTTTTAAGTTAAAAATTAAAAAAATAAAGACCGTAGTAGGGAAAAAGAGAAGAGCATTTCTTTCTGAGGCCAAGACTGGTTAAAGTGAAATGCTTCTCACTGGAAACCTGGCGGAAAGGAGTGTTAGCTCAGGTTTTGAACAGAAGTGTCAGGCATTTTCCATTTTCCCGGAGCTCCTAGTCTCAAATTACCAGAGGAAGTTTTTGAGAGTCTTTGAGCTTATGCTCTCTAACCCTCCTCTCTTGTCACATTAGCTAGGTGTAGCATCCTGTTCTCTCTTTTCTGTGTTTTCACTCTCTCTCCTTCATGGTTTCTTCCTCGTGACATTTAAACATGTTTAACTATCTCATTTAAAAAAATATTCCCTCGAGGGGCCAAATTTTGGTGTTGCCCTGCATGTCCTTGAGAATTGTATATAGGATTCTGGAGAGTTTAAGCTTTACTTGTGGTGGAAATTGAAGTGAGGTAGTTAACTGTTGCTAGATGGAAGAAAATGCTTGGAAATGTTCAGCTAGAAATAGGAGTCCCCAGTGTGGTCCTCCCAAGCACTCTGGGGCCAGCTTGGGAGCTGTTTGTCCTGGTTCTCGGCATGATAAGTGCAGAAATTCAGAATAAGCAATTTAGGAACTTATATAGCAATTTGACAGAATAAATTTTATGTCTGTTGAACTTAACGAAAAATCTGGAGTTAAAAAAATATCTTTCCCACATACTCTTCTACCTTTCCCCCTCTCTTGCTTTCTCCTCTTCCCCCTCTTCCGTTCACCCAGAAGTTTTGTAGGGTCCTTACTTTTCACTGACTCCTCAGCTCCTTCTGGGCTGACTTCAGGAATAACTGCTCTGTTGATATTGTTCCCATTAAGGACACTGGTACCTACTCTTCGTCTTACTTGACCTGTTACAGATGACCTGCCTTCATGACACTCTCTTCCTCAGGTTTCTGGAAGAACATCGTATCTCTTTATAGTTGTTCCTTCTCAGTGTGTCCCCCGTAATTATCTGGTTATCAAGTCTCCTTCTCATGGAGCATAGCCCCCTGTGGGCAAGCTGCCCCAGATCCCCAGCTTCAGCTGTCCCTATAGATGGGTCATTTCGTATATTTGTTTCCAACCCAGACCTTTTTCCCGATGTTCAGACCCAGGCATTTTAGTTGTCTTCATTCAGATATTCTATACCCACCGCAACAAATCCAAAATCAAACCGATCTTTGTTCCTCCATACCCACTCCTACTCCTCTTTAGTCCATTTGAATATATCAAATTTCACTCAAAGCATAGCCCAGAAACCCAGGAACCATTCTAGATTTCTCTTTTCCCGACTCTCCATGCCCAAATAATCTGCAACATCCATAAATCCTACCCCTGCACCCCCAATATTTTTTATCCTACATATATTATATTGGTCTTGTCATTTGCTTTTCCTTCCTCACTGCTCTAAATCAGAATATTTATAGTTCATCTCTACTATCGCAGTAGCCTCTTGGCAGGCTGTCTTGACTGATCCCCAGTCCAGCTCCAGGATGGACGAGTGTATATTTTAAAAGGTTAATCTGACATCTGTTTTCCAGTGTTTCTTTTTTTATTTTTAAAAAATATTTATTTTTGAGAGAGAGAGAGCAAGAGCAAGTGAGGGAGCATGGGGAAAGGATGAGGAACAGAGGGAGAGGGGGACAGAAGATCCGAAGCGGGATCTGTGCTGACAGCAGAGGGCCCCATGTGGGGCTTGAACTCACAAACCGTGGATCATGACCTGCCTGAGCCGAAGCTGGTCGCTTAACTGACTGAGCCATCCAGGCGCCCCTGTTTTTCAGTGTTTCAATATGAAAATTGAACTCCTTAGTATGACAGTTAATAGTAACTCCTACCTGTCTAGCCATTTTTCTTCCATTGCCTTCTTGAACATCATGCTGTGTAAGAATATTTAACTCCTTTGTAGCTTCTGGCACAAATCATGCATATGAGTGTCTCTGCCATCCTCTCCACCTGGAATGTGTGAGGAGGCTTCATCTGCCTGGCATCCTCCTCATGCCGCTTCTGCGTTAAGTGCCAGCATTTCCTCCCAAGTGCCCTCTGTGGTGCCTCATGCAACTTCAGGTGCTCCATTCCAGCAATTACCAAATTTTAACAATTTGAAGTTCCTTGAACAGTGTCTACTTTTGAACTCAGGAGCCCCAGAGTATAGCAAAATACTATAAAGTAAAGCAAAATACTATAAAGCAAAATGTTACAACGTAGAATCTCAACAAGTATTTGTTGATTGGGAATTAGCAGTTTTGAAACTAGACAAACCAAGCTCACATTGGAGCTCAGCTAACAGGATACTGTTTCACCTTGGACCCCCTTAATATGAGTTCCGTGAGCTCCATTGACTCTAGGAAGGTTGCGTAGCTCAGTGGTTCAAGGAGTTCAAGGGGTGCATTCGGTAGTCACGTGTCCTGGGTTGGAATCCTGGTTTTGTCTCTTACTAGCTGTAGACTAACTTCTTTGGCAAAATGAGAATAAAGCTACAACTACTTCAGAACGTTGTTGGTATTAAATAAGATAATACACAGAAAGTATTTGGTGCATAAATAAATTTTCCAAAACAGTGTTAGTGCCTGAATTAATTCTCTATTGCTGCTATAACAAATCATCATAATTACCATTCCCTCCTCAAATTTCTCTCCATAATTTCTTATTTCCAATTCTTTTGTCATAATTGCAACTTATTTCAGCTGTTTTTCTCACCCTTACAAGTAATTTGTTATTTACAATTATACTGATCTCTTGGTTTTGCTGAAGCTGAATTTGCAAAGATCTTTTGATTCTCCTTATTGATTTTAGATGATTTTCAGAACAGAAGGCCATGGTAATAATAATACTTTAATGTTTCTGTGTTTTTACATTTTATTAATTAATTTACTTATTAAATGTTTATTCATTTTTGAGAGATAGAGAAGGAGCACAAGTGGGGGGAGGGGCAGAGAGAGAGGGGGACACAGAATTCAAAGCAGGCTCTGGGCTCTGAGCTGTTGGCAAAGAACCTGATGCAGGGCTTGAACCCACGAATTGTGAGATTGTGACCTGAGCCAAAGTTGGAAGCTTAACCCACTGAGCCACCCAGATACCCCTCTATGTTTTTACATTTTAGATTTGTCCCTTATTAACAGCATGCAACTATACTTTATTCATTAAAAATTCTAATCTGATAATTTGTCTTCAAATTAGTTTAGTCTGTATTTATTCTGTAATGACATATTTAGACTTGTTTCTATCACTCTGCTTCTGTTTGTCATACCTCTTTTTTTCTTGTGATGTTTCATCGTATATTTCCTTCATTGGATTGATATGTACTTCTTTTATTTCTTATCCCCTTCCTCAACGGGTTGAATCTTACATTCTATTTATTTCTTTCTTTTTGGTAGTTTTCTTAGTATTTTTTTTTAATTTTAAGATCTAAGTGGCTTTATTAAGCAATTCATGAATCCAGCAGCATCCCTTCTAGCAAGTAGAGGGAAGCTGTCTTCCTTAGCATTTAAAAAAATGTTTATTTATTTTTGAGAGAGAGAGTACAAGCAGAGAGGGGCAGAGAGAGAGGGGGACAGAGGATCTAACAGCACAGAGCCCAACGTGGGGCTCGAACTCATGAACCATGGGATCATGACCTGAGTCGAAGTCAGACACTTAACCAACTGAGCCGGCCAGGCGCCCCCTTAGCATTTTTTAAAAGTAAACCCTACACATAACACGGGGCTTGAACTCACAACCGTGGGATCAAGGGTTGCGTGCTCTACTGACTGAGCCAGCCAGGCGCCCCTCTTCCTTAGCATTTTTAATAACAGGATATTAAATGTAACTCTCTGTTCCAGGAATTTCTTTAGAGAACAATAGATGTCAGATAAATCATACAGAACCTGCTAAGATTGTGAAGGAGATTTTTGTGACCCTTAGTTTATTGCCCTCTCAGGTCGAGATTTTACATGATGATTTCTTTAGAGAGAACAGTCGGTGTGCTTTGTGGTATTTCTTCCTCCCCTTGCTTCTCTTCCTTGTGAGTCCAAGGGAGGTGTATGTCAGAGAATCGCTCGGAGAACTTGACGGGTATCGCCTGGAATTTGGAGGTTTGTAGGTTCCTG
Organism: Suricata suricatta; assembly: GCF_006229205.1. Classification (NCBI taxonomy): domain Eukaryota; kingdom Metazoa; phylum Chordata; class Mammalia; order Carnivora; family Herpestidae; genus Suricata; species Suricata suricatta. The sequence goes on along the minus strand of NC_043715.1, from coordinate 44,274,665 downwards.
ACTCATGCTTGGACAAAAGTGTAAAGGTGTGTCAGCTTTCAGAGAGCACGTCATAAGCCAGCTCTGCCGATGGAAGTGTCTGTTTCCAAGGCAATGGGGGGGTGTGTCAGTCCCAGCTCCCTATGTCCTGTGAGCCCGAGTCCCCTGTCCTCCCTCAGCCAGGGCAGCACGACCCTAGCTCCTAGCCATTACGGTCATTTTGGGGTTCGGATAACTATTCCACCTCCGAACTGTGCACCGGCAGCTCTCGCCCCTCTCTTCATTTCTGGCTCCTGGAATTCAGTCTCTTGTTATCCACAATTTCTAGAAGTTTGTAAGTGGGAGACTTTCAGGTTATTTTAGTCCGGCATCTGGCCAGAACCTGACATCTATTTTAACTTGTTCAGTATCTGCCTTCCATATTAGATAGTACACTCCAGGCGGGCAGATAATCATTCTTGTTCACTGCTTTATCTCCAACTCCAGGTCAGAGGCCGGGCATATAATGAACATGGAGTAAATATTTGTGAACCATGTGAGTGACTCACGTATGTAAAGTCTTCAGTAGGAAAGAAGGATAGATATAATTAAGTCTAAAAATTATGCTTACAGAAATGAGCATCCCAACGAAGAGAGTTAAGGAAGGTGGGGCTCCTGGGTTAGCTCAAGTCCCTGGAGCATGCAGCTCTTGATCTCAAGGTTGTGAGTTGGAGCCCCATGCTGGGTGCAGAGGGTACTTAAAAAAATAAAATCTTAATTTTAAAAAGTGCGGGGAACCTGGGTGGCTTAGTCAGGTAAGCATCTCACTTTAGCTTAAGTCACGATCTCGCCGTTTGTGGGTTCAAGCCCCGCATCAGGCTCTGTGCTGCCTGCTGGGAGCCTGGAGCCTGCTTTGGATTCTGTGTCTTCCTCTTTCTCTTCCCCTCACCACTCATGCTCTGTGTGTCTCTCTCTCTCAAAAATAAACATTAAAAAAAATTTTTTTAAGGAAGGGCTGCAGAGCCGGGCTGCTGTATGCCTTCAGCTCTGCTGCAGTGATTCACCCAAGCTCACCTGACAGCTCTCTTTTGCCACATGTTTTCCGTTTCTAGACTTCCTAACACTCCCACTCTACTCCTACCTTTAAAAACTCAATGTTATTAGGTATAATTTACATGTAACAAAGTGGACCCATTTTTAGTGTGTGTTTCAATGACTTGTGACAAATTTGTGTACCCATATAACCACCGAGATATAGAAGATTCCATTCACTTCTACAAAAAGTTCCTTATTACTCTTTCTCAGGAATCGCCCCGCCTCTCAGACCCAGATAACCACTGATCTGCTCTGTCCCTATAGGTGAGATTACTCTTTTCTAGAACTTTATGTAAATGGAATCATGTAGTAGGTGCTCTTTTGTGTCTGGCTTCCCGTCACTAATATTTTTGAAATTTATCCGCATTGTTGCAAGTGTCAGTACATTGTCACTCCAGTCTTTCTGAAACGAGAGGTTCTTCTGTTCCTAATGCTTTTGCTTCTCCCCTTCTCTACCTTTCCCCGTTGCTCTTCCCTCTCTCAATTCCCTTAATTTCCAGTCTCACATCAGATGTTGTGGTTAAGTCGTGTTTATGTTCCACAGGTTCTGTGAGCCATGATGTCTGTAAAGTGCTGGAATGTTACAAAGATGGCACCATCACCTAGACTTATTCCTGAGTGGAAGGACTTGAACCTCGCCATCAATAATGTCCTGAAGGATCTAAAGGTGACGTGTGTGAGAGATCTGCACATGGTGGGCTTAGACTAATCGTCCCTGCCGGGCAGCCCGTGAGCAGCTTGGAGGAGCCCTTCCATACCCCTAAACAACCCCTCCTTCTAAACAAAGATGATAACAATTAAAACACATTCTGCTGGAAAACAAACAAACAAACCAGGAAGTGAATTCACACATGGATTAAACAGGCAGGAGAAAAAACAAAAAACAAGCAGGAGACACCTTTGTCGTTACGTGTTGTCAAGGACCCATGGTCTTTTGCTTTCTTTTCGCCGTCCTTAATATTTTAGCTTACCAACTTAAGGTTCCTGCATAGCTCCTGTACTTCCAGGTATCAGCTTTAAATTGCCAAGCGGGTAGAAGAGAGATCAGAAAGTACAGAGCTGTGCCAGCCTTTGAGTGCCACGGTGCCACTCTATATTGACAGAATTTCTGGGGCTGTGATCACCCTAAACAAGATCTGAGCTTTACTAGGATAGAAGGAGGGGGTTGGTACACAGTAGGCAACAGCACTTCCAGGGACAGATACATCACTTGGGTTTAAGGGTCTTTTAGAGTCTTCTAGAGAAAACCCATGATACTGTTGAGTAAGTGACTTGTTTGTACATAAAGTCTGGAAAGGAGGAGAGGAGTGGTAATTAACTAATGGAGTAAGGGGTATGCGAGGGAGCCTTCTGATTCAACGAAGAGGGATGGGAGATTGAGAGCCCAGGTACCAGCATCCTTTCTCTCCACTCTGCTGCTGTCACTGAACCAGCAATGACAGCGGGAGCTCTCTCCAGCATTCTGTGTTCTGTGTTCTCCCAGAACACACAAGAGATCCGAATATGACAAATATAAAGAGAGATTCTAAGTTGCAGATCACAGCCTCAGTATAGTCCCCAAGTCCTTTGTGGATGCAGAGAAACTTGGGGAGTTAGGTTCATGAAGTAGGGTTCAAGAGGCAGGATAGCACAAGCATCTGCTGGGAAAAGGGACCCCAGAAATAGATTTTATGAGCCTCAGTTTTGGCTGATCGCTACAAGGAGTTCATGTATTTGCATCCTAGATAGAAACTCTGTCACTGGAAGATAGTGTATGTTGGACATGCTTTACTGTGTAACACGTTAAAAGGCATATATCACCCTTAATACACCACACACACACGCGCGCACACACACACACACACACACACCCCAGTGGGTCAGAATACAGAATGTCAGAGCTGTACTCCATGTTGTGAATAGCACACGTTTTCCTGGAGGCACATAGGAATAGTGAAAAAGGAGCATGCCAAAGTGTCTGGCTCTGGTGCCCACGTGAAGGGCATTCTAAGTCTGTGAGGTACGACTTTCCCACAGGCAGTGTATCACAAGTGTGGTGGTGACAGGAGTGGTCCTTTGGGTGTAGGAAGGGATTTTGAAGAGTTGTTCCAAATGAGGTAGAGATTATTTGTCAAGGTTGGATTGTTTTGTCACACTCGTATAGGATCGTATTCCGTTCTTTGGGAGTACTTACCTGTCTGGTACAGACATCTGTTACTGGTTTACATAATGCCTGTTTCCCCCACTGGACTCCTCTCTCCTGAAAGCTAAAGCTAAGGCCATGTCTCTCCTGCTCAGCATCATACCCCCAGCGTCTGTCCTAGGACATACCTCTGTTTCTCAAGTGTTCCTCACCTGGACCGTGGAGAACAGTTTTGAGGGGCTATTTTCTCATTTCTCTCAAGGAGGGTACATAGCTAGTAGCGTTCCAAATGCATGGGGGGGGGTAGTTAACGCCTAATGTAGAATGGATACGTTAGGATATTAGGGCTTTTTTCTTACAGAAACTTGGGTGAGAAAGGCTGGGAGGTACTTTGAATTAAGACGTGGGTGAGGGTGGGGGAGGTGTGACTCCCCCAAACAGTGCTCTCCAGTGGAAGGGTGAATAAATGTCGGTTAGGGAAAAAACAACAAATGTCAGCTAATTCTCATTAAATATTTATTAGATGAATGAGCGAGTGGGGACTTGGGCCTTTTAGCTCAGGCCACTCCTCTCTCACTCAGGCTGCTGAGAAACTGAAGAATCAGGTGATTGTACCGAGTGACTGGCCTGAGATTCTATACAAGGGGCCTCATCGTCCCCAGAGCAAGCCTTTCATATGCTTCTACTCCGTCCACATCAACTGTTTTGTCTCCCTAAACTGGGTAGAACGAGACTCAAAGCAAATACAGGTAAAGCTACCTCCTTTTTTCCCCTCCTCCTTAACCCACTTTACATTCATCATAACTCAACTGTCCTCATCTCAGAATGATGAGGGGGATTCTGAGTTAGCTCATCTTAATATCTAGCTCCATATCCCAATCTGACCTGGATGCAGTGATCCTTTTTTCACCTCTAGTTTCAGATCCAGAGAATTCAAATTCCTTAGAAAGCAGACTGAAGGCCAAGGAGAGAGCCTTAAGCACTGTGTTTCTATCCCATACCCAAATCCCAGTACCCGGAAACTCCCGAAGTTCTACTCTTCTGTCTTTCCTTAGTCTTACAAGAGGGAACAGTGATCTAAACATTTAACCCTTCCTACCCCTTACCCTTGGGAGATTCTCTGTCTGCAAGGTCAAGATTTCATCTCTCATCCTCTTCTAGGCAGTGCTTTGGATCCTGAAGGAAGATACAGAAGCGGAAAGAAAAGTGGAGAAGAGGAAGTTCCATGTGATGGATCCAGTACCACGCATTGAAGTCACGGTCCACACGGGTTCCTACCACACGTTAGTCGCTTACTGTGGTGACATGCACCCACGGTTCTTTGGAGAGCACCATCAAGCATTCACATCCCTGGGCACAGTTCCCTGTCACTTCTCCATCACCTGCCTCTGCTATGACCCCAAAACGGAGGTGCTGCTCTCTGGCACCCTGGGGGCTGTGGTTACCTGGCTTATCTTACCAAACAGCAGGGACCTCCAGGTGTCACACACAGTGCCCGTGCCTGGTCATGAGCTTATACGGGGCCTTTCCCTGAGTGGCCCCCAGGGCTCTCTCCTGGCCTTTTGGGAGCATAAGGTGAGGGTCTTCAGCCACCAGGGCAGGGCTGGCTGAACGAGGTAAGAAGGTTCATTCCCCCCCCAGCAGCGGCTCTTCCGTCAGCTGCTCCTTCACTGTGTCTCTCAGGGCTGTTTCTATGCTGGAAACAATGATGGAGAGATCCATGCTTGGGGTCTAGACCACGTAACTTCCTCCACAGCTTCCAGGCCCATTCCTCCTCAGTTTTGTGTGTTCACAGCCGGCCAGAGATCCACACCTTACTGACAGCAGGCCGGGAAGGCACAGTAAGGGAGTGGAACCTCGCTGTTGGGAACTTGCTGCGGCAGCTGGACATCCGCGAGGGTTTGTGGCGGCTGCAGTTTATTGACAACACCACTTTTGTCTGCCAGACCACCCACACATTCTCACTGCACCACCTGCCTTGTTTTTATAGCCTCTTCAGTGTCTGTGGTTCTGCTCCGGAGCAGGTGCGCGGGTCTGCTGTGGCCCAAACTGGACTTGGATCCTGTGGGCCACTAAGGATGGTTTGTTGCACTTCCTGTCTCCAGTGACAGGAGATCTCCTGGTTCTCACCTGGCCTTTACTTGTCATGGATAAGGCCATGGCTTGGGCCTACGACCCAGACGAAGAGGAGCTCCACATGGCAACAGGTGGAGCAGAGGTGCTGGTGTTTGATGCAACACATTCGCCTTGCACAGCCAAGGATGTGGTGTGCACGTCAGTAAACTCTGGGGACGGAGTGAGCTGCCTGGCCTCTGCGCAGTCCCGTTTGGGTCTGGGCCTCGTAGGACTGATGTTCTGTGGGCATGACAGCGGCCTGGTGAGGATCCTCTCCCACTATAGCCATGCCCGAGTAGAGAAGCCTATTCATTCTGGGGCAGTGTTGGCCCTGTCGACCCGGGAAGGGCCCCAGGAAAACTCCTGCTCTGTTCCTATGGCATGGATAATACTGTGCACCTGACAGAAGCTCTGCTGCAGGAGAGCAGGGTAACCCTCCAACCCATAGGCAGAATTCTCTGTAGCTGCCCCCTACAGCACGTGGTACTGATGCCTGGTTCCGTGGGTGCCATCACTGACAACTACTGCTGGTGCCTCTGGCACTACCAAGATTTTCTGAAATCTTCTGAATCAAAACGAAGCTCTATGTTTAAGGAGACAAAATGCCTGCACCAGTGTTCCATCACTTCATCTGATGTCTGCTCTTCCCCGAAACTTTTTGTCACAGGGGGCAGTGATGGCTCGGTCCGGATCTGGGACTTCCATGGTAGGCTCCTAACTGAGTTGGACTCAGCATTGCATTTTGGCCCACTCTGCTTTGCCAATAATCGGGGTGACCTGCTTTTGACTTTCAACCAGTCTTTACCTGGTATCCTGCTTAAAATTGCTCCCTCCTGCTCAGCTGATTCATCTAGCGATCCTAAACAATGCAGATGAAATACAAGAGGACCCTAAACTCTTTCTGCCTAGCTGCTTCTTTTCTTTTGAGTAGTAATTGTACCCAAATTTGTTTACCTTGGACAAGGGCTGCAGGAATTACAGGGGCTCAAGGCTCTTGTTAACAAACGAGTTATTGCCTTTGACAATACTGTGCCCCATGTTGTAGAGGAAGAGAGGCATATGTCTGCTCTGATTCAAATGGGACCCAAATTACATTTTTTGGAGGATAAGGATATTGCTTTTTCTATTCCTGACTCCAAGCATAATGGTACCCACCATGTGGTTCCTGCTCAGTTACGGCTGGCTGGCTGGGATGGGTTAAACCCCTACCATAAACTGCATGGCTTCTTTGGTAAAGGGCAGAAATGGCCCTTTGCTCCTGATGGCTACATCCCCAACTCATTTATCCATGCCTGCCTTTGGCCTGACGGTACCCCAGTCTTCTTACGCCATGACCTGTACCCATCCTACCTTGATCTGGACTGGGACATGACTGAACCCATCAGACACCAGACACTGCCACCTGCATTAGAAGAGAACATCTCAATGAGGAGAGAGAGAGATAAATCCAACTGGTGGAAACGAACTTCCTATGATGTTCTAATAAGCTTGATAAACCGAAATTGAGCCGGAAGAAAACTTGATGAAGGACTATTAAATCATTTAATCAAGGCAATCCTCAGCCTCACACTTTGCTATTCTGTAGACCAATACAAGACATATATTAGTGTCCTGGCACAAATTTTTGCTGCTTATCAAGTATCTCCAAGGTTGTGCTCTGAGACTGCCAGTCGCCTGCTGGAAGATACACTCCATTCCAACTCATGCATGGGAGAGCTAGCCTGGGAGGGGCTAGATAGGCTAGGCATCATGAGCCATCTCTTTGCTGTTCCACTGAGTCTGGGATTGATGGACAGTGATAAAATGTGTGGGCTAAGGCTTTGTACCTTATGATAAGAGTCATAGGCATCCAAAGTAAGAGCATGCTGGTAGGCCTGCTAAAGAAACAAGAAACCTTCCAAGAAATGCAGTAAGTTGTATAGTGCCTTTCCCCCTCTGTTTCTTCTAGCTCCTGACCTCCAGAATCTGATTGCTTATTCTCCTTTTCCACAACATTTTCTATTCTTTTCCTCCCACTATATTCTTTGTTTCTATTTGCCTTTCTCCCTAACACCGACCCTTCTTCTTCTGACCATTGATTAGCTTGCCCTTCCATTACTTCTTCACATCCTTAAGGTTCCTTAAGACTCAAGTCCACTAACCTTCCAACCAAAAAAGCATCTTGTATCTCCCTGATAACTCAATTCCTTGCGATCTTCGAGTCTTTCTTATTTACCAACCCTTTACTTCAGACTACCTTGTACTAAGTGGCCACTTATCCCTGCCTCTTCAATTGTAAGCTCTCCTCCTCTCTCCCTTCCTTCCCTCCTCTTCCTCCCCCTTCATATCTTGTTTTATCAGTGGCTTGGTATCATCCTTCTTTCCTCTTGACTTTTGTAGGCAAGAGTTTATTGGAGAAGCCTCTCTGGACCAGCTTCTGGGGATCCAAGCTAAAGACATCCAGTGCCTGCTTACACAGGTGGAGCAGCAGCTGAATGAAAACCTGACCTTGTCACATAGAGACCAGCAACCTTCTTTTTCTTTAGATATATCAATGGCTGGTGAACTTGTCAGACAAACATTCACACCTAAAGAGATCATCAAACAAAAGAAAAGAATGACATATGTTCAAGAAAAGAGAGAAGGTCTTAGTATGTATGGGGTAATATAGGGGGTATATTTGGGGCCCACCTCAGGGCACCAAAAGACAGGGTCAGTAAAGCCAAGATACCTAAAATGGGAGTGCCTGGGTGGTTCAGTCGGTTGAGCATCAGACTTTGGCACAGGTCATGATCTCACAGTTTGTGAGTTCAAGCCCCACATCAGGCTTTCTGCTGTTAGCATGACACCCACTTTGATTCTCTGTCTCCTTCTCTCTCTCTCAAAAATAAACATTGAAAAAGATATCTAAAATGATACCAGTGGGAATATAATTATGTAAAGAAATTCTTTTCCATTGAAAGTAACCTTCCTGGGAAAGAAACACATATACCACAACAAATAGCAAGATCTTATTTCTTCAGAATATGGAAGCTGGGATAAAATGGCCAGCATTTCTGTGCCATAAAGCTTCAGTCTTCTTTGCCTTTGTACTTCTTATGGTAGTTCATTAACTGTATATTACAAAGGATGTCACTCAGGGCTTCTGTTTTTTCTTAAACATTTTCCTCAATATCTCTGCAGTTAAAAAGGACCTGAGAGTTTCCAGAAAAAAGAGAGAGACAGAACTTTCAAAATTTATCTCTATGTTGGTGCCTTCAGAGGGTAAACATGAACAGAGAGAGGCCAAGAAATCAGAGCTAATCGACACAGAGGATGTTGCCTTAGAGCCAGAGCTGCCACTAAGTATGTTCAACCCAGCCAAATCTCAAGAGGATGCTGAATCAAAGGAAGTCATGATAGAGGCCACAGAAGCCATAGAAGCCACAGGAGAAGAAAGAGGCCACATGGTGGTTAGAGGCAGTGGAAGCCACACAGGTTCTGAACGCCATAGATCAATGTGCACGAAAGATTATGGAGAGATATTCCCTAAGCTGGAAAGACAAGAACTCAAGAAAAGACTCTGGAAAATAGCAGTGGAAAAAAGCCATAAAGAAGTAGCTGCAAAGGTGAACAGAAAGAATATTTGAAGGATATTTCAAAGACAACTGCAGAAGAGCCCAAAGAAGAAGTCAGGCAGATGGCTGAGCAAGAAAAAGATACAAGGAAGAAACATGGAAAGGGTGGCCAAGGTTTGGCTGGTACCTCTGGATACACGGGGGGATCAGACACCAGGTCTTGGCAGGACGACATTTGCTATCTTGCCACCTCGAGGATGGCAAGCTGCCATCCAGGAATGTTAAGGGATCTGGGTCAAGAATTGGTGGACTTGGCTCAGGTGATGCTTGTTCCCCAAGAGCCCAGCTGGGATCTTTTCCAAGAGATCTGCCCCCTTTTAAAGGACTCTTCAGAATTAGAGGAAAGAGTGGTAGGAGAACCATCCATAATAACAGGAAAGGTGGGTAAAGAGATTGCCGAGGAAGAAGTGAAAGAACTGGGAGAACAAAAGGACAAAAAAACATTAAAGAAGGACAAGGCATTTTCTCAAGTCAACAAAAAGAGAGTTGTTTTCTGAGATAAACTAGTCTTACAGAAAAGGAAATTTAACAAAAAAGCAGAGAAATCAGCCAGGCCAAATGGGAAAATAGTTGAGAAAGAAAGGAAGCTTAGTAAGCCAGAGGAGAAATTAATTCAGGAAAAGGAGACACTGACCCAGGATATGGAGAAACTGATTCATCAGAAAGAAAAAATAGCTTGGAGGGGGGAACTACTGGCTTATCCACAAAAGCAATTAACCAAGGAAGAGCAGAATTTAGTTTTAGGAGAAAAGAAAGATACTGGAAAAGAGGGAAAACTACTAGGGGTAAGAAAGAGAGTAACCCAGAAGGAGGGGAGGGCAGCCTTGAAAAGGAATAAGTGGGACTGGAAGAAGATTATGATGACCCATGAAGAAGGCATGTGGCCCCAGGAAGAGGGGCTGCCCGTCTGGGGAGAGAGAAAACTGTCCCAGGAAGAGGAAGAGCTGGGTGATAGAGAAGAAGGAGGAGCCTGTGAGGAGGAGAAGGAGTTCAGTGAGGAAGAGGAAGAGCCCAGTGAGGAAGAAGAGGAACCGGCCTGGGACCGGGACTAATCCTGGACTTAAAGAAACAAGTTAAAGGTAGGAAGAAAGAGTCCCACAAAAAGAAGAAACACAGCCAAGGTATGGAGAAGCATGTTGAAGAAGAGGACCAGAGAAGGGGGGAATTAGCCTGGGAAGAGGGACATTTGTCTAGCAAAGAGGAGGGACTGTCTGGGGAAGAAGGAAAACAGGCCCCAGAAAAGGGCAGCCTGGCAGAGCAAGAAATTAAATTGACCTCAGAAAAGAAGAAATGGTTAAAAAAGAAAAAAGGGCCTATAAAAGAAACAAGCCCAATGAGAGGAAAAACAAGTTGGGAAACAGGAGAAAGAGGACCAGAAAGAGAGGCAGGCTAAGAAAGAGGAGAAAAAAGCAAAGGACAGACAATTATCCTGGAAAAGAAAGAAACTGGGCTTAGAGGAAGAGGAAAAGCAGGGGGGAAAGGAGAGAAGGGCCCAGATAGAGGAGAAAATGATGGAGGAAAAGAGGCAACAGGCCTGGGGAAGGAAGAAAGACTTAGGAGGAAAGGTTTGGGGGATGGAGGAATGGTCACAAGAAGAAAATAGACCTGGGGTAAAAAGAGATGGGATCAGAAAGAGGAGAAATTGGCTCAAAAAGTGGAGAAACAGGCTGAGGACAAAAAGCAACAGGCCAGAGAAAAAATGAAACTGGTCCCTGAAGAGGAGAAAAGTATAGAAGAAATTGAGAAAGTGTTCCCTCAAAAAGAGAAGCAGGCCATGTGGGGAAAAAAGCTAAAAAAGAGGAGAAATGGGTTGGGAAAGACAAGAAAGCCACTGACGAAAAAGAGCAACAGACCCATAAAAAAGAGCAGCTAGCTCTACAAGAGCAGATACAGGCCCAAGAAGAGAGAATATGGGGTCAGAAAGAGAAGAAAGAGAGCGATAGAAAAAAACAACGGGCTTCGGTAAAAGAGAAATTTTTTGTAGAAAGGGAGGAACACGGTGGCAAAATGGAGAAAAAGTCCCAGGTAAAAGAGGAAAAAGCGTTGAAGAAAAGACTGACCCAGAAAGACAGTGAATTGGCCGAGGAAAAGAGGCGTATTGCTAAGAAAGAAAAAGCAATAGCCAGGAAAGGAATTAGCATAACTAAGAGAAAGAAAAAAAACTGAGGAAGAGAGAGAAATTGTGGAAGAGGAGGAATTGTCTGAGGAAGAGAGGGAACTGGCCTTTGACATTAGGACCAAGGAGATTGATGTTGCTAAGAAAAAAAGAAAAAGAACCGAAGAGGTAAGAATACAGGCAATTAGGAAACTGGATATGGAGAAAGGGATTTGTACTAAAGACAAAGAGGCTAGTTCCAGGCTAAAAGATACAAGGAAGAAAGAGAGTAACCTGTTCAGGACCCTGGCTAAAATAATTAGAAAAATGAGTATAATGCTACCAGAAGAAACAGAAATATGTGAGGAAGAGAGATCATCCATGATGGGAAGAATGAAAGGGATGGCCAGGAGCAGAAATTTTTTAAGGAACAGGGGGAAATAATGAAAGAAGAGGACGAGCTGGGTCAGGAAGAGAGAAAAGTAGAAGATGATAGGCTGGCCACCAAAGAGAGAACACTGACTGATGGAAATATCTTGGAGGAGAACCTAAGGTCATTAGAGAAGGTCCTGGGAAAGATACTGTTAGATTATAATCCAGGTAGAGAGTATATTAAAGGAGGTCCAGGAACAAAATCTGTTAGGAAAAAGGCAGCTAAAGAAACTTCTGAGGAGAATTGAGAAGAATAAACTAGAAAAGGCTCTGCTGAAGTGTTTATTAGAGAATATCAGAGATGCCTTGTTTGAAGGCTTATCTGAGAGTTTTATTGAGAAGGAAATAAAGGAAGGTCCAAGTAAGAAAGGGAAAGAAGAGGAAAGGATCACTGAAGAAGAGGAAGGGATTCCGTTCAGGAAGGAGAAAGGGAAATATCTGATTAAGAAGGAGAAAAAGAAAGTAAGGCTGAGTGAAGAGAAACTGGAGGAGAATTTGGCTAAGAAGCATAAAAAAGAAAGTTCATCCCAAAGAAGGAAAGAGAAAATGAGCCTGACTCAAGAGAAAGAGAGGCTGAGTAAGAAGAAAAAAGAGGGTGCACCTGAGGAAGAGGAGAGGCTGGGTGAGGAGGGAGAGGAGGAGATGGAGAAGATGGAGAAAAGGGAGAAGGAGGAGGGGGAGGAAAGCCAGGAGGAGGAGGAGAGCAGACTTATGGAGGTGATACTCCCAGAAGAGGGAGTATTGAAAACAGAGCTCTCCAAGGAAGCAGTGAGCTTATCTTGCTGAGAAAAGAAAAGGTACAACTAGAAGGAAAATGCCTTTTAAGAAAGAAAGATTGCTTGATGGAAAGAGAGATCCCACACTTAGGGATAAAGTAATGTGGCCAACAGTTCTGAAAAGCCCCTGAAAAACACCATTCTCAATAACCCTGAAAAAACAGAGCATGCCCTGGAAAGTGTTAGGGGATCATTTAGATTTAAAAAAATTTTTTAATGTTTTATTTATTTTTGATACAGAGAGAGACAGAGTATGAGAGGGGGAGGGTCAGAGAGAGAGGGAGACACAGAACCGGAAGCAGGCTCCAGGCTCTGAGCTAGCTGTCAGCACAGAGCCTGACGCAGGGCTCGAACCCACGAACGTGAGATCTGACCTGAGCCGAAGCCGGAGGCTTAACCGACTGAGCCACCCAGGTGCCCCAACATTTAGATTTTAAAGGACACAAGAGTCAACTTCTTGGAGCACACCCTAAGACAAGTTCTTGGGGAAGACAAGACGATGTGCTCTTGGAGAAAGCTAGGGATATGTTTTTACAAGTTAGGGGCATAGGCCTACAGACTCAGATCTCAGAAGGCCTCCTTAGGCCAGAGTCCCGCTTATCTGATATTATCAGGAAACCACAGAAACCTGAACATAGACCCAAAGGTGACATGTGGAAGTGGCTCTTAAAGTACCAGGATTTGCTAGTGGGGAAAACTGAGGGCCGGGCCCTAGGCCCAGCCCACGCCCCAGCCCCATCCCTTACTTCTGTCCCAGCTGAAAGGCCACGCTACTCAGAAGCAAGCTTCTCGGATGAGGACTGGATTAACAATGCCTTAATAAGGCGGGAGTGGGAGAGCAGCTTTCCAGGAACAGTTTCCATCGATGGAACCAGCTCCTCAGAAACTTCACTTCAAAGGGATACTTGAAATGGATGCATCTGTACAATCTTAAAGCCATCACTAGACACCTCAAGAACCTAGAAGTAAGTCATGCAGACATATCACGACCCTATAAGGATGGTTTGAGTCCAATGCACTTCGAAGTGATCCCTCCGATTAGAAGAAAAGAAAAAGAGAGCCGGCTGGAGTCATTCCCTATTTTTGAACCAATGTTACCATCAGCTACTATGAGGTCTCAAACCCCACAAGGTCTTAGGTGGCCTCTCCTAGCTGAGTCCTACAGGAAGAAGCGGCACAACAGGTATCTTCTGCTGTTAAGCAGATGTTGCCCCTTTATCCCCTTGGGAAGGATGTTCCTACAACTGTTTATCACTCTATGGATAAAAAAAATCCCTGGACTTGATATTCCAAAAGGACTTCCAGGCCTTGAAGGAGAAGGGGGAGCTCCCCAAATTTCACAATGCAGAGAAGGATGCACTGCCCATCCCCTCACCAGTGCTCCCATGAACAACCAAGAGGATTCGAGTCGCAAAGGCTATGAACTGGCATGTTTTTGGAGAACCTTGCAGGAGTGCTCAGGTGCAGCAGCTATCCAGTGCTCTCGGAGAGATGGAAACGCAACACTTTTGCCCTGCCGCCCGGGAGATTTTCACAGGTGCCCATGCCTCTGTGGACAAACAAACTCTAGTGTTGATGTTTCAGAAGGATCTCAGGGCTTTTAAGGGAAAAGACAGGCCCTTGACGTTGCCCAAGTTGAAGAAGGCACGGCCCGTCTCTAAGAAAAAGGAAGCGCTGCCTCAATGGGAGACATTTGTGGCGCTGTACTGTTTCGCGGATGTTACAGCAACGATATGCAAAAGACCACGCTGCTTGGATGGAACAGTTTTACCAACTCATGGATCTGTACCCATTTAAGTCCCCCCAAACCAGAGGCTCCTACTCCAGTTGCTGCAGAGAGAGGCACTCCAACCCCAAGAGACCATCTACAAAAAGGCCCTGAAAACCAAGGAGCTGGTACTTGGTGAACGCTTGTTGTGTGGCCCGTTTCGTGGTCATTCTCCTGCCCCTGCAGGTCCTCTCAGGTTCCATCATGTACCTCTGCCTGGGAAGTGCAACGTGCATACTCTCCAACCTATGGGTGTCCCTCAGCATGGGTTCCTAGAACTTGCCTGGAAAAGCCTACCCCAAGTCAGTCCTCACCTTGGTGAGAAGCTGCCCAACATCTCTACTCCATCACTGTGATTTGGCTTAACATTAGGATTTTGAGGCATTGGGGGAGATAAGCCTGGCCATAGATTTTAAGCCTCCTGTACCCACTTCAAGGTGGGCCTAGACATGTATTTGTATTCATTTGGCTCCAGAAACCTGCTACCTTGTACTGACTAAAATTACATTTCTCATTTGTAACAAACGTTTTGATTTCTCTTCCCTGCCCCCCCCCCAGCCTAGAATCCCCACAGAGACAGAGAGAAAACAGATAGCTTTTGTCCTCACAGTGCCAGTTGTTTTTTTCAGTCAGTGGGTACATCCTTTGTTTTTTTTTTTAATTTTTTTTTAAAGTTTATTCATTTTTGAAAGATGGAGAGAGACAGAGCATGAGCAGGGGAGGGGCAGAGAGAGAGGGAGACACAGAATCCAAAACAGGCTTCAGGCTCTGATCTGTCAGCACAGACCCCAAAGCAGGGCTTGAACCCACAAACCATGAGATCATGACCTGCGCCAAAGTCAGATGCTCAACTGACTGAGCCACCCAGGCACCCAGGAGGGTACATCCTTTGGAGGGCAGGGGCCAGCATTTGATCGGCTTTTGATAGAAAAGTCTGTCCTGGAGCTCTTGGTTAGTATTTGAGTAATTTTTCTTTGGTTTTTAACATTTCCTCTCTCAAAGGTTCTTAAGGGGAGACTATCTGGTGCAGCTGGGCTTTTAATTATTTAAGATTAATCTGAGAGGAAGCAGAGAGGACCCATAATTTTGTCCCTTCATAAACTTTGGTCTGTAGTTCCTGAACATCTCTAGCCCTCAGTGTTCTCATCTACGTAATGGGGAAATAGAGTGAAATGATTAAGAATGCCAACTTTGAATTCAGAAGAACTCTCATTCCGGTTCTTTTTCTGCCATTTATTAGCTCTTTAATCTTAGCTTTTGGTTTTCTCAAAGTAAAATGGTGAGAATAATGACTGCCTTAGTGAAACATGAAACACTTAACAGAATTTCTGGAATATAATTATTCTCTCTCTCTCTCTCTTCCTCATAGGTAGCTCTTTTAATGGGAGGTAAGTATGTGGATGACGATATGGGTTCTAAGATTTAAACAGGATTTGAATCCCTGCCTTTCAATTTGACGTAATCTTGAGCCAGTGATTTCACCTCTCTAGGCCTCAGGTTTTTTGTTTTTGTTTGTTTTTGTTTTAATTTTTGATTGTTTATTCAAAGTCTCAGTTTCATCATGTGCAAATGAGGCCCATTGTGAGGCTCAAATGTGAATCTAGCTATGCCCATTTAATGTACTGGGAACACAGGAGGGGAACTGAAGGCTGGAGGAGGCACCTGGGACCTCAAGAGAGCTGGAGGGGACCTTGAGGAAGGGACTGGAGCTCGAGGAGAGAGTCTGCAAGAGTAGGGGAGGAGTTCGAGCACAAAGGAAGTGCTTGGATGGTAAAGAGAAGATCTTGGGCATCAGAAATCAGACTCCTGAGCTAAGCGACAAATTTTGAGGAAAAAAAAAATCTTTGGGAGTCCAGGAGATCAGAAGCTTGGGAGTTTTGAGAAAAAATCCTGGAGCAGGAGACAGATATCAGGGTAGAGGTCTGAGAGTCCAAAGGCAACAGATGGAGTTGACAATGTACAGAAGCGAAGAAGTTCTGGGAACAGATCGTGTGCTCAGCAAAGGAAAAGCGATGCGCAGAGGAGCCAGGGAGCCCTTGAAGGAGCCAGAGCTCAGGGGAGATCCCGGGAAGCTTAAGAGAGGGGCACAAAAGTGCAGTGGGGAAGGGTTTAGGAGAAAAGGGAAGAAACAAAACTTTGAGAAGACTGCGAGCTTCCAGGGAAGGAGCTAGACCCCAGAGAAGCAGTCTGCAAGGTCAGAATAAGTTGAATAACTCCAAAGATTTAAAACACATACTTACATATGAGAGAATTCCCTCCTGTGAAATAATACATTATATACAAATGCTTTTTGCCTCTGGCTCCTACTAATATTTGGTCTTTGACCCCTGTTTCTGACACAGAACTCCTAAGTCCCTTGGAATCTCCTGGGGGATAGGAATATCTTTTTGTTCTAATGAGGTGACTCTTGGCAGACTCCTAGAAAGGGGCTTGTCACTAGAAAGGCCAAGCCATGTGTAGAAGCTTGGGTGGCTTTCAGCCACACCTCCCATCCTCTAAATAAGGGCTGAAGATTGAGTTAAGGATCAGTCATGCCTACCTGATGAAGCTTCCATAAAACCCCCTACGTGTGGGGTTCAGGGAGCTTCCAGGTTGGTCAACACATGTCTGTGCCAGAGGGTGATGCACCCCAGCTCCATAGGGCAGAAGCTCCTGCATCAGACCACACCTGATGTATCAGTCTATCTGGCTGTATGCTTTAAAATATCCTTTGTAATAAGCCAGCAATAGGAAGTGAACTGTTTTCTTGGGTTCTGTGAGCTGTTGAAGCAAATTATTGAATCTGAGGAGGGGATTGTGGGAGGCTGTGAATTCTATCCAAGGCAGACAGTTCTGGGTAACCTGGGGACCAACTCGTTGCAATTAGGGTTTAAAGCAGAGGACGATCTTGTGGGACTGAGGCCCGTGGGGTCTGTGCTTTCTCTGGTTAGTTTCAGAATTGAACTGCAGGACACCAAGTTCATACTGGAGAATTGGTCTGTGTGGGAGGAAAAAAAAACCCACACATCTGATGTCAAAAATGTTCTGAGTGTGAGTAAAGAAGACCCCCCCCATCAAATATCTCCTCAAATATCCTATATTTCCAGAAGAGGGGGGGAAACAAGATGAAAAGTATTAAATAGTGTTTAGTTTGCAGAAAACTGTTAATAGTTTATTAAAAGGTCTGCTATGGAAGCAAAAATAATATAAAAACAGGAAGGGGGACAACATAAGAGACTTAAATATAGAGAACAAGCAGAGGGTTGCTGGAGGGGTTGTGGGAGGGGGATGGGCTAAATGGGGGAGGGGCATTAAGGAATCTCCTCCTTAAATCATTGTTGCACTATATGCTAACTAACTTGGATGTAAATTTAAAAATAAATTATTAACAAAATGTAAAAAAAAATGTCTGCTATAGCAGGGAAATGAAGAAATTTGTTTATCTTAGACACTAGGGAATTTTGCCAGGCTTTTTACAATCCCAGAAATAATAGAGCCATAAAGAAGAAACTGAGCTTGACTTATTTACATCAGCAGATACAACTTTAAAAATAATTTTTAATGTGGTAAATTATACATAACAAAATTTACCATGTTAGCCATTTTTAAGTGTACCGTTTAGTGCATTGAATACATTCACTTTGTTGTGCAACCACCAGTGTCCATCCAGAGACCATTTTTCATCTTGCAAAATTAAAAATCTGTTCTCATGGGCACCTGGGTGGCTCCGTCAGATAAGTGTCCAACTCTTGATTTCAGCTCAGGTCATGATCTCATGGTTCATGAGTTTGAGTCCCATGTTGGGCTCTGCACTGACAGCGTGGAGCCTGCTTGGGATTCTCTCTCCCTCTGTCTGCCTCTCACACGCCCTTGCTCTCGCTGTCTCTCACAAAAACATAACTGTTCCCATTACACAATATACCTAAACTCCTCCCCACCCCCAGCTCCTGGCAACTACCATTTTACTTTCTGTCTCAATGAATCTAAGTGCTTCATATGAGAGGAAACTTAAAGTATTTGTCCTTTTGTGACTTATTCCACTTAGCATTAGTGCCTCTGTCTTCAGGGTTCATTTAGTTATAATAGGTGTCAGAATGCACTTCCTTTTAAAGATGGAATAATGCTCCATTGTATGTATAGACCACATTTTGTCTATTTATCTGTTGGTGGGCACTTGGGTTGCTTCCACCAGATTTTTGGCTATTGTGAGTAATGCTGCCGTGGACATGGGTGTAAAAATATCTCTTCCAAGATCTTAAAATTGTTTTTGGTATATACCCAGAAGTGGAATTGCTGGGTCATATGGTACTTCTATTTTTGTTTTTAGAAATGGTCAGCTGGTGTAATTTAAAAAATACCATTAGGGTCCATTCTAGTGATTGCTTTCTGACTTTCTGCAGTAATCTAAACTGTGTTTCACAAACTCTGAAATAAAGTAGAAGGCTCCTTATGTGTGTTTAAAATTTTTGTTTTATTGAGGTGTAATTAACCTGCAATAAAAGTACAGCTACTAAACTTTCAGTTCAGTGAGTTTTGACAACTATACACACCCTTGTAACAACCCGACCAAAGTAAAATATTTCCAAACGACACTTTCCAGTTCTTTTGTGCCCCGTTCCAGTCAGTTTTCCAACTCCCTCCTTCAAAGTAACCACTCTTTTATTACCTTTAGTTTTTTCTGTTCTTGTACTTCAGGCAAGTGGAATTATAAAGTATGTAAACTCCTGTTTGGGACTTATTTTGCTTAACATGTTTTTTGAGATGCATCTATATTGTGCATATTTCTAGTTTGTTCCTTATTTATTGTTTGAACACACCATGATTTGTTTATTCTCATGTTGATGGGTATATGAGTTGTCTCCCGGTAGAGGTATCATGAATGAGACCACTATGAACACTCTTGGACAAGTCTTACTGTGGATGTTTTCATTGCTCTCGGGTAAATACTTCAGGAGGTTGTATCATTTTATACTCCCAAAAGTTATTTATGAGCATTCCAGTTGTGCCACATACTTGCCAACATTTCATGTTGTCGTGTTATTTGTAGTGGGCATAGATAACTTCAGTGGGCATAGGTGTTTCATTGTGATTTAATGCTGATACATTGTGTTGACCCCTTTTCTACAGCTTGTTAGCCGTTTTCATATTCTAGAAGTGTCTAAGTCACTTGTGCCCCAACCCCTTTAAGTTGGGTTGCCTTTTAATTTTGATTTAAAGATGTTTTTGTCTATTACCAATGTTTTATGATGAGCAGACATTTTATATTTTTATGAAGTTCAACATATTTCTTTTATGGTTAGTGCATTTTGTGTCCTGTTATGAAAACTTTGCTATTTCCAAACAAAATGATAAAGATAACCATCTATGTTTTCTTCTAGAAACCTTATGGTTCTGGGTTTAACATTTAGGTCTATGATCTATCTCAAGTTAATTTTTGTGTATGATGTAAGAAGATGCCAAGGCTCAATCTTTTTTTTCCACAGAGACAGCTAATTGTTCCAAATAACATTTGTTAAGACTTTCCTTTATCATTGAATTGCACTGGTTCGTCTGTCAAAAATTAATTGACTAATTATTTCAGGACTCTGTTCCATTGATACATTTGTCCTTAGATCAATGCCATACTATCTTCATTACTGTTGGGTGGTAAGATCTGGTGCCATTCTCCAATTCTGCTTTTCTCTTAAATATTATTTTGTCTCTCCTAGATCCTTTGCATTTCCATATAAAATTTCAGATCAATTAGTAATTTCTTCAAGGAGGACTGCTGGCATCTTTGAAGGGTTGTATGAATTTTATAGATTTAGGAAGAATGGACATTTTAAGAATATTGAACGTTCCAATGAACATGGCATCTCTCCACTTGTTTAGGTCTCTCTTGATTTATCCTAACAATAGTCCATTAGTTTTCAAAACAGAGATCAGAACACATCTTTTAGGCATATTTAATCCCTAATAATTTGATGATTGTGATGCTATGGTAAATGGCATTGTTCATTTCATTTTCCAATTGTTTGTTGGTAGAATACAGCAATACAATTGAATTTTGTATATTAACCTTATATCCTATGAAGTTGATAAATTCACTAATAATATTCTAGAATATTCTAGAGTTATTTTCATATGCAAACATGTTATTTGCAAATAATGGTTTTATATCAGTAAGCAGAGGACATCTGATGTCAGTCAAGACAGAGAGACCCAATTTGGAGATTTGTCTTATACCCTGTCCCATCAGTTTTTTGGTTTACTTAGCTATGGAACTTTTTATGGAACTAAATTCGTCAACTTATAATTGCTTAGAAAAAGTTTTACTTCATCTTTTCTCATGTTTATTCTTTTTATTATAATGTCACACTGGCTAGGACCTCAAATATGATGTCGAATACAAGTGAGAACAGGCATCCTCATTCCCAACCATAGAGGAAGGCATTCAACGGTTCACCATTAAATATGATGTTAGCTGGATGTTTTCCAACATTCTTCTTATCAGATTGAGGAAATTCTGTTCTTAGTGTGCTAAAAGCTTTTATCATGAAGATGTTACATTTTTGTTGGTAAACTTTAACAGAAAAGTTGTGAAGATAGCACGGATTGTTCCCATAAATCCCACGCCCAGTTTTCCCTATTGTACACTCGCCACAATTATGAACCAATACTGATACATTATAAATCAAGTATTCATCTGATAACTTTATTCAGATCTCCTTTTTACCTAATGTCCTTTTTTTTTTTTTTCTGTTCCAGGGTCCCATCTAGGACACCATGTTACATTTAGTTGTCATGTTCCCTTGGGTTCCTCTGGCTGTGACAATTTATCAAACTTACTTTCTTCTGATGACCTTGGAAGTTTTGATGAATACTAGCTAGGAATTTTGTAGCATGTCCCTCAGATGAGAGACTGATTTGTCTGATATTTCAATTATGGGTTAATGGCTTTGGGGGAAGAGGATGACCACAGAAGCAAAGTACCATTCTCATCAAACCAAATCAAGTGGAACACTACAAACAAAATTTCACTGATGACGTTAACTTGATCACCTATCTGAGGCTGTGTATGTCAGATTTTTCCTTTGTAAAGTTATTCTTTTTTTCCCCTTTCCATACTGTGCTCTTTGGAATGAAGTCATTATGCACAGCCCACATGCAGGGAATGGAGAGTTATAATGCACGTTCTTGCGGGTGGAGTTAGCTACATGTTATTTGAATTCTACTCCATGGGAGATTTGTTTATTCCACCCCATTTCCTTATTAAACCATTTATTTACATCGTGTACTTCCGGATATTTACTTTTTATGTTGGGTTATAATCCAATATGATTTTGTGTATTTTGTTGCTTAATGTCTTCCAGTCCTAGTTATTGGCAGCTTTTTCAGTTGGCTCCTGTATCCTTCTGACCCATGCCTTTCATTGTGGGCTTTTAAAAAAATTGAGATGTAACTGACATGTACCACTGTATTAGTTTTAGGTGTATATACAGTGAGTTATGTATATATTGTGAAATGGTTACCAAATCAGTGTAATTAATATCCACCACCACACATAATTACAAAACTTCTTTCAGTGATGAGAACTTTAAATATTTATTCCTAGCTAGGGGCATCTAGGTGTCTTAGTCTGTTAAGCATCTGACTCTTGGTTCTGACTCAGATTCTGATCTTGTGGTTCATGAGTTGAGTCCCACATCAGGCTGTGCAGAGTCTGCTTGGGATTCTCTCTCTCCTCTTTCTCTGCCCCTTCCCCACTCACAGTCTCTGTCAAAATAAACTTAAAAATTTATTTTAAAATTTATTCCTGGGTATTTCTTTTTCATGCAATTGCAAACAGGATTGTTCTTCTAATTTCTTTCTAATAGCTCATTATTCATGTACACAACTGATTTTTGTATATTGATTTTGTGTCCTCCAACTTTACTAATTTCATTTATTAGTTCTAACAGATTTTTGGTGTCTTAAGGGTTTACTATATATATCATATGCAAATAGGAGACAGTTTTACTTCTTCCTTCCTGATTTGGATGCCTTTTGTTTTTCTTGCTTAATGGTTCTAGCTAGGACTTCCAGTACTATGTTGAATAAAAGTGGTGAGTGTGGGCACCTTTGTCTTGTTTCTGATCTTAGAAAAAAAGCTTTCAGTTTTTCATTCTTTGGTATGATTTTACCTGTATGATTTTCACTATATGGTATGATTTTATTATGTTGAGATACCTTCCCTATATACCCAGTTTGTTGATAATTTTTTATCATGAATGTTCACTTTTGTTTTTCTCCATCTACTGAGATATTATATGTTTTTTTACTCATTTTATTAATGTCACAGATCACATGGATTTATATATGGTGAACCATCCTTTCAATTTGGAACAAATCTCACTTGATCATGGTGTATGATCCTTTCAATGTATTGTTGAATTTGGCTTGCCAATGTTTTGTTGAGGATTTTTGCATTCATGCTTAATATGGATATTGGCCTATAATTTTATTTTCTTGTAGTATCTTTGGTTTTGGTATCAGGATAATGGTGGCCTTGTAAAATGAGTTTGGAAGTAATCCTTCCTCTTCTATGTTTTGGAAGAGTTTGAGAAGGCATTGGTTCTTTAAATGCTTGGCAGCATTTTTTTTTTAATTGTGTCATTGGGATTCATGTGTTTCTTCAGTGTAGGGAAATTCTCAAATGTTAACATTCTTCTTATGTACTCTCCCTTGTTTACTCTATTGATACCTCTGGAATTCCGATAAGTAGTTTGGTAGTTCTCATTCAATGATATTTTGGCCGCTCATAGTTTCTATCCCTGTACATCTAAATTATCTTCTCTTTGGGGCACTTGGGCAACCCAGTTGGTTGAGTGTCTATTGATTTCAGCTCAGGTCATGTTCCTAGGGTCATGGGGTCAAGCCCCGAATCAGGCTCCACGCTTAGCATGGAAGCTGCTGGAGGTTCTTTCTTTCTCCCTATGCACCTCTCCCCCTCTCTCAAATTAAAAAGAAAAAAGTTTAAAGAATCTTTATAAAAAATAAATTATCTTCTCTTTAATTTCCTCTAGTTGTTAAATCATTCGTTCCCTCCAACCCCCGTGTATCAAACCAGTTAACCACCTAGTGGTTTTTAATAGTGTTTGCCTTCCCTGTGTATTTTCATATCAATTTCACATATCATTTTAATAGTTACACTGTAACCAACAAGCAGTAGTTCTGTTTACTAACAGGAGTAAGCATGGCCTGGAAGTATTGGGAAATGGATAACAAAGCTGTTGAAAATGTAAGTAGATTTTCCCCCCTTTAGGCGCATAAGGGAGTGCCACTAACATTAAATATAGAGAGGTAAGGGCAAGAATTATTACACTTGGAATACCAAGGAAGTAGAGTCAATCTCTTGCTCAGTCAGACTGCTATGCTCAGGGAAGTTTAAGAAATTCCTGGTTGTTGGGATGAGCACTTGGTGTTATATGGAAACCAACTTAACAATAAACTATATTTTAAAGAAAGAAAAAGAAAAATTCCTGGTGGTGGGGCACCTGGGTGGCTCAATTGGTTAAGTGTCCAACTTTGACTCAGGTCATGATCTCAGGTTCGCAGGTTTGAGCCCTGCGTCAGGCTCTGTGCTGACAGCTCAGATCCTGCTTCAGAATCTGTCTCTCCCTCTCTCTGCCCCTCCCCCACTCGTGCTGTCTCTCTCTCTCTCTCAAAAATAAACATTTTAAAAAACTTTAAAAAATAATAGAAGAAAAATTTTAAAAGCGATTCCTGGTCCTGACATGGATCCCCAGAACCCTTCCTTATTTAAGGGAAGCTGAAAACTCCCTCTGAAAACTTTGAGGGAGAATGAATATGGCATATGCACGAAGGAGAAGATGGCCGCTTTCTGTCTCCACCCTAGAAAGAGACTTGAATCCCTGATGCTGAAGGAGCGGTTGTGGTCCAGACTTGCTCAGCATATTTGGACTGTAAAGGTGCTTTTTCAGATAAGTCAGTTTGGGAGATAGAAGACTATTCTCTCATGACGCTACATATACATGTTATGTTTACAGTATGCACCGGCACAGTTTCCGAAGCAGCTGAGATTTCACCCTATGTAATAGCTAGTGGGCTAGCCTATTACTGTTTCATGGACGCCTGCGAAGATATGAGATTTCTGGCTGAAATCAAAGGACTTTACTCACAACACACCAAGAAGCTTAAGGTTCATGTTTGTGTCAGTTCTCAATGCCCCCAAGGCCGATATGCATGAAGCAGGTGGGCTTAGACAGATATTACAGATGAAGAACACTGAACCTGGGGGGCTCGCTACTTTAGAGCAGCTTGTGGGTAAGCCTCTTTGGCTAGAGAGAGAGATTTCCTCCCGCCTTGGTGTGCTCGCTGCAAGCACAACCCTGAGAATGTCCAGAATGTAGAGATGTGTGGTGTTGGTGTATCTGGTGCATTAGCTTGCCGCCATTGCCATAACAAATACCACTGAAGGGGTGGTTTAAACAACAGAAATTTATTTTCTCACAGTTCTGGAAACTAGAAGTCCAAGATCAAGGTGCTAGAGTTTGATTTTTTCTGATGTCTGTCTCTAGCTTGCAGATGGCTGCCGTATTGCTGCATTCACATGGTTCACGTCTCTGTGTCCGAACCTCTTGTTATAAACACATCAGTCAGATTGGGTTAGAGTTCATGCTAAGGGTTCTCATTTTAATTAATCATCTCTTTACATTCGATCTTAGCCAAAAGGCCGAGAAGCGATAATTAATCATCTCTTTAAAGGCCTTATCTCCAAATACAGTCACATTCTACGGTAGTGGGGATTATGGCTTCATGATTTGGGGGGGTTATGGAGGGGGGAGCACAATTCAGCCCCACTCAGCAATAACAGGCAGAATTGTTCAGGGCCCATGAGAGATTCTCACGCAAAATGCGCATATATGAGAACAATGCAATAAATTTTCTTAAGTGAAACAATCTCTTGTAACTAGCACCCAGATTAAGAGTAATATCATTACCAGCACCTTCAAGGTACCATTTCTTGATTCTTTCCAGTCACTACTTTTGGAGAAAACCACTATCCTAATTTCTTAAAGCATAGATTAGTTTTCTAATCTGTACTATTAGGAAACAACTGAAATTATGTATTACATAGTCTTTGGGATCTGGTTTCTATTTCTCAACAACGTTCTTTGAGAGATTCATACACATTGCTGACTGTAGTTTTAGATGATTCATTCTCGTTGCTGTATATTATTGTGTAAATATGCCAGAATTTATCCATTCTATTGTTGACAGGCATTCAGGTAGTTTCCAACTTTGGACTCTAATGTACAGTGCTGCTATCAACATTCCAATACATTACTTTTGATAAATACATGTATGCTTTCACAGACTTCTGCAATTCATGTCTGCCTGTCTCAAAGATTTGCCCTATTTCTTATCCCACAAGAAAGGACCTTTAAGGAATAATCAGCTATCATGATTTTTTTAATGTTTATTTATTTTTGAGACAGAGAGATAGAGAACAAGCAGGGAAGGGGCAGAGGGGGAGACACAGAATCTGAAGCAGGCTCCAGGCTCCAACCTGATAGCACAGAGCCCAACACAGGGCTTGAACTCACAAACTGTGAGACCATGACCTGAGCTGAAGTTGGATGCTTAACAGACTGAGCCACCCAGGTGCCCCATATCATGATTTTTTTTTAAAAAGCTATATATCAGGTGAATTACTGACTTTACTTTTGCATATCTGCTATACTTAACATTTTTCAAGGGTTGTTAGTATGGATGAAATATTTGTGGCCCCAACTCCAAATTCATATGTTGAGTCCTTACCCCAATGTGATGGTATTTAGAGATGGGGCCTTTGGGAGGTAGAGTTAGATGAGGTCAGAAGGGTGGGGTCCTCATGTTGGAACTAGTGCCCTTATCAATCACCAGAGGGCGTGCTCTCTCTGCCATGTGAGGACATAGCAAGAAGGTGGTCATCTGCAACTCAAGAAGAGAGGACTCCCCAGAAACCAAATTGGCTGGCACCATGATCATGGACTTCTGGCCTCCCAAACTGAGAAAATGGATTTCTCTTGTTTTAGGCAGTCTATGATATTTTACTATAGTAGCCCGAGCAGACTAACACAATTGGAACCTTTATTTTCTATCATGAGTCTTCCTATCCAGCCTTGTTCCACAAAGTAACTAGTGGCTCCAACCAGACAGTAGTATTTCCCTATCCTAAAAGTCTAGAGAAACTATAGGAATATGGCAAATATGTAATGTCCTCAGAGATCTCACTTATATGTGCAGGCAGCAGCGTAGAGAAAGGGAAGAAGAAAAAGGAGCAAAGGATCTGAGCAAGATGCTTTCAAGAAAGGTACCCTGAAACTGCTATAAATCTCAATGTCAGTCTGTTGATTATCATTTGTTCTATGGCTACACTTAGCAATAAATGCAGTCTGTAATCTGATTGGTCATTACACCAATTAACAATTGGAGGAATATCTCAAAAGAGGAATATAATGAATTCTGCACAGGTTATCAGGTTATAAATAAGACTTCCTACTCTAGGAGCCAGAGATAGAGTTTTAAGTTTGGCTACATGCAACTAAGCACAGTGGGACTCAGTGATTTCCTGGAGACCATTACCGGTGGAAAGACTTTCTGAACTGAACTGAGATCCTGGAAATGAGGACACACAGGTTCACTTTGAGAGCATCTAAGAACAATCATCTTCTGCCATTTCCCTCGCCAATTTCACATCTCACCAGACAACGCCCAAAGTTTGGCTTTTGATGTTATTATCTAGCATAAGGAAGGAGGCTGGCGGTCTGAGGGCAAAATTGAAAGCAAACAAGCAAAAAGGACAGGCCTAAATATTCATCTATTCTCAGAAAAATGTAATGCTTTCACGGAAGTCATGGGCAGTGTTAAAGAGAAATGAGTTGATGTAACGGGACTGCTGCAGGTGAAGTTGTCCCAGTTAAGCACAAATGACAATAACATTTTAATAATCAGGCACAAAACAATAACATTAAAGTGAGATGGTGAGAGAAAAGTTAGTATAGAATGTACAAAATCAGTTATGATATGAGTATAATAAGTTACATGTATTTTACTGTTCATGCCAATAAGTTAAAGGGTTTTAATACAAGCAGGTACTTTTTGCTCTCATCACTTGCCAGCTAATTAATTAATATCTGAGGAATGAATGCCCTAGACTGCAAGTTTAATGTGATTTTGTTTAGTCAGGAGACTTGATTAATTTTTTTAAGTAGACCCCACGTCCAACGTGGGGCATGAGCCCCCTGCGCTGGCTGAGGCAGCCGTGTGCCTCATCACCAGTTCTCTGTTTAGAAGGCATAGACATCCACTTCTAATTTTGCTAATCCGTGTAAACAGGGAGGAGAAATTCAGGAAGTCCAAGCAGGCATGAAAGCAATAAGTGTACTAAGAAAAAGAAAAATGGATCAGAACTGATGATCACTCAGAATAACCACACAGAAGGGGGGTCATTTTTAGAGCACATATCCCTGAAATTAA
Organism: Suricata suricatta; assembly: GCF_006229205.1. Classification (NCBI taxonomy): domain Eukaryota; kingdom Metazoa; phylum Chordata; class Mammalia; order Carnivora; family Herpestidae; genus Suricata; species Suricata suricatta. The sequence goes on along the minus strand of NC_043715.1, from coordinate 44,247,226 downwards.
CCAAGACTTCAACTACATGTCTTCAGTAGACTCCAGAGCTACAAAATCATTACATCAGACGGATTCTGCCAGTGGAATTGTTCAAATGGAAAGGCAGATTCCTGGTGCTGTCTACTACAGAATCTTCTCAGAATACTCTAGTATGTGCATGGTAAAGGTTTTTTGGTGTGCATTAAAAAAAAACCTATTAGTATGTAAGATATGCTTTGGTTCTTAATATCCTGTATTACTATATCTGATTAACATTTTTCTTAAGAATAATTTTGGACAGGGGTGCCTGGCTGGCTCAGTTGGTATAGCATGCAACTCTTGATTTTAGGGTTAAGTTTGAGCCCCACATTGGGTGTAGAGATTACTTAAAATTTTTTTAAAAATAATTTTGGACAGTGAGTCTTGAAATGCAATCACACAGGAAATCACTGCAAGAGAGAAGGCCTGGAGTTCTTTTCTAAAGATTTTAAGAACTCTGTTCAAAGTCAAAGAAAGCCTACTCCTCTCTTACGCCAATTCTGTTTATTTTCCTTTTACCTCTTTTACTAGCTTAGGTATAAAAGAAACCAACAATGAATTAAAATCATTCTCCCAAAAGATATTCATGAATTGCCATATCTACTTGATTCTCTTTTCTGGGAGGGGCATGTTATCATGTCATGTTAAACATCAAGAGAACTAGATCTCGTCAAGATTAGTTCTGCTAGCGGTTTGTTTACTCCTTCCTTGAGCGCCAGATAACAATGTGAGATTCAGGTGCCTCAATGCTGGAACTGGAAAAAGATCTTAAAGAGATAGCTGCACCCCCACGTTCACTGCAGCCTGATTCACAATTGCCAAAACATGGGAACAACCTACATGTCTTAGCTGACGGGTGGGTAAGGAAACTGTGTTATTATGTACAGTGGAATATCATTTAGCCTTTAAAATGGAAATCTTGCCATTTGCAACGACATGGATAAACCCTGAGGGCATTATGCTAAGTGAAGTAAGTCACACAGAGAAAAACAAAATACTGTATGATCTCCCTTGTATCTGAAATCTGAAAAAGTCAGACTCATTGAGACAGAGTAGAATGGTTAGGTGGTTGCTAGGGGCTGGTGGAAATGGGGACACATTGGTCAAAGATAGAAACTTTCAGTCACAAGTTCTAGGGATCTAATGTACATGGTGACTATAGTTAATGATTCTGTATCTTGGAATTTGCTGACAGATCTTGAAATGTTCTCAACACATACACACACACACAGAGAAAATGGTAACTAAATGGTGATAAATGTTAACGTCACTCATTGTAGTAATTATTTCACAATACATATCAAAATCATCATATATATCTTAATTTTTAAATAAAATTTTTATTGAGGTATAAATATACAGAAAAGTAAACAAATCATAATTACACAAACTCAATAAATGTACACCTTCACCCAGATTAATAGAAAAGTACCTGCATGCCTTGTATCCTCTCCTGGTCACTAATCCCCATCCCACAGTGGTAGGCCCTGTTCCAACCCCTGCCAACACAGATTAATCTGAACTGTTTGTAAGGTTTAAACAATTGTAAAGTATTTTCTCTTTTATGTCTGGCCTTTTTCCTCTCAGTATTATGTTTGTCAGGTTCAAACATGTTTCTGTGTCTAGTAATGCAGCTTTTCATTGCTGTATAGTCTTCAACCATGTGAATGTAACACTATTTATGTATCCGTTATGTTGCTATGAACTTCCTTGCTCCGGTCTTGGTGAACACGTGTATAACTTTCTGCTTGGCAAGTACACAGAAAATAGGAATTTCTGTGTCATTCATATGCGTATGCTTACATTTAGTGGACACTGCAAAGGTTTCCCTAAGGGGTTGTACCAAATTACATTCTCCCCAACACACATAAGAGTTCTTGTTGTTCCACAGTCTAGCAAATAACAACTGGTATTGTAAGATATTTGGCCATTTAGGCAGGTGTGTGTGAGTATTACACTATGGCTTCAATGTTCATTTCCCTGATGACTCATGAGGGTGAACACCTTCTTGTGTTTTCGGACCAGCTGGATAGCACTTTTTTTCATATAAAGTTTTTATCATGTGGAGATAGTTCCTCTCTGTTCCTATTTTGTTGAAAAATTTTTCATGGAAGGGTATTGAATTTTGTCAAATGCTTTTTCTGCATCATCTGAGATGATCATGTGGGGTTTTTTTCTTCATAATTGATCTTGATGTGACATTACATTGGCCAAATTTCCTTGAAAATTGTTTTTTATCTTTATTTTTGAGAGAGGGACAGAGAGAGTGCAATCGGGGGAGGAACAGAGAGAGAGGGAGACACAGAATCCGAAGCAGACTCCAGGCTCTGAGCTGTCAGCACAGAGCCTGACATGGGGCTTGAACTCATAAACTGCAAGTTCATGACCTGAGCCAAAGTCAGAGGCTTAACTGACTGAGCCATCGAGGCACTCCGGCCAAATTTCTTATGTTGAACCATCCTTGCATTCCAGGAATAAATCCTGCTTGTTTGTGGTGTACAATCTTTAAATTAAAAAAAACAAAAACAAAACCTTTAATGGGGCACCTGGGTGGCCTAGTCAGTTAAGCATCTGAAATTGGCTCAGATCATGATCTCCCAGTTTGTGGGTTCAAGTGTGGGGCTCTGTGCTGCCAACTCAGAGCCTGGAGCCTGCTTTGGATTCTCTCTCTCTCTCTGCTGCTCCCCTGCTCGCACTCTCCCTCAAAAAAGAAACATTAAAAATAATAATAAAATTTTAAATAATTTAATGTTATTTATTTTGGGAGGTGAGGGGCAGAGAGAGAAAATCCCAAGCAGGTTCTGCCCCATCTACACAGAGCCCAGTGCGTGGCTTGAACCCATGAACTGTGAGATCATGACCTGAGCTGAAATCAGGAGTCCAAAGCATAAGTGAGCCACCCATGTGCCCCAGGTTGTTGTTGTTTGAATATGGTGCTTAAGGCTATAAATGTCCCCCTCAGCACCACTTGTACATCTTAAGTTTATAGTCTTAATTGTCAACTATACGTCCCTGGGGCTGATTAAAAGAAAAAGAATGGCCATTTTGGGCCCACACACTTCCTTGTCGAAAGGTAAGGAGCGCTCCTAGCCTCTGGCAGGCTTACTGCCTCCGGTGTCAGACTCAGTGTGTCTTCCTTTATTCTGCTTCATCACAAGTGTCAAGGACGCTCAGGCATGGTCCTGGTTTTTTGGATATCAGACCCCATGGGAAAGGGGTTGGTGTCCTGCCACTGCAGCAAAGTGGGTTATTATGTGCAGGTACACTGCCCCGTCAAACGTGGAGCTGACTTGCTGGCCATGGGTTTGACGTATTGCAAGAAGCTAGATCTTGTGCACTCTCTCCTCTCTCTTCCATACTATTTGATCCTGGTGTGTATGTTTTCTGTTTTCCCTGACCTCAAATAATGCAGTAGTTCCTTCCCTGCGTGTCATTAATGTGCCACACAGCCTGGCCTCCTGGCCTATAGTGAAACATAGAGGAATGCCATAAGACTTTTTGATATAAAAAGTACAATACAGATTCTCTGAATGTGAACAATATTGGGGTCATAATGGAAAAACTTCAAAGATTAATTAAATTCTAAGCAGTTCATGCCAATATAAATTATTTATGCCTTATAAGAAGTGAACCGTATGTAAAAGCCTTCTCACATTTTCTTCATTCAAATTGTTTCTTAGTGGTATAATTCCATTGTTTACTACATATATATTCCATAGAGTCTCTCTCCAGTATGAATTCTGTGATGTACGTTAAGCATTGAACTAAGCCTAAAGGGTTTTCTGCATTTGTTACATTCAAAGGGTTTCTCACCAGTGTGAATACTCTGATGCACTTTGAGGTTTAAACTTAGCCTAAAGGACTTCCTATATTTACTATATTCAAATGGTTTCTTACCACTGTGAATACTCTGATGCCAAGTAAGTCATCCATACACACTAAAAGCGTCCCCACATTCCTTACACTTACAAGGTTTCTCACCATTATGAAATCTATGGTGTATTTTAAGCTAATGGCTATTCCTAAAAGCCTTCCCACACTCTTTACATTCATAAGGTTTCTCACCTGTATGAATTCTCTCATGTCTAACAAGGTGTGATGCCTGACTAAAGGCCTTCCCACAATCTTTACATTTATAGGGTTTCTCGCCAGTATGAATTCTGTCATGTTGCATGAGGTTTGAGGCTTGACTAAAGGCTTTCCCACATTCCTTACATTCATAGGGTTTCTCAACAGTATGGATTCTCTGATGTATTCTAAGTGTCCTAACATCACTAAAGACCTTCTCACATTCCTTCCCAACATAAGATTTTTACCAGTATGAGCTCTTCCATGTTGAGCAAGGTTTGAGACATGACTAAAAGCCTTCCCACATTCTTCACATTCATAGGGTTTCTCATCAATATGAATTCTCTGATGTACTCTGAGCTCGGTAAGATGACTAAAGGCTTTGCCACATTCCTTACATTCACATGATTTCTCTCCATCATCAGTTCTGGGATGTAGAGTAGGAGATGAACGTTTTGTACAAATGTACATCTTTTCATAGCAGTTGATTTCATATCTTGATTCCAAATCTAAGACAAATAGGAAAAAATATTTTCTTAATCAGAAAATGTTCTATAAAACTAAGAGAAAATGGGAAACCTGACTCATTAGAAATAGTTTACGAAGCTAACACAGTTATAAAGCTGGAAAACATACAAGGAGAGCTCAGAAAATAACTTTTATGCAGTGCAGTGCTGGCAAATGTTTAACAACTAGCCCTACACGCAACACATCCAGCCCTGATTTGTGGTGTTTGCCAAAGTCTACGGTGTAAATACTCCCACCGTGGGTAATTTCAAGCAATCAATATAATGTAATTAAACCCAGACTCTGGGTGATATGTAAAATCTTGTCTCTAGAGAGCCGGTACCAGTTGATTCTAAGATATAACTTCTATCAAAAATATTACATATCTGTAATATTTTAAAAAGCAGCTACTTGCACATGATCATTCCTCAACTACAGTTCCCCTAAAAATACACATTTCTACCGCGGTGGTTCATTCCCTCCTGTGCACAGTCATGTCTACTTTTCTTTGTTCTTCAATAACAAGTAAGACAATAAAGGCCTTTACTTATTCTCTCTGAGATTTTATTATTTTCCATCCCTATAGCTGTTCAATCTGTTTTATTCCTTTACGAGCTTTCTCAGGTCCTCTTTGGCTTTCCGTTTTAACTGAGGCACACCATTCTGGTAATCCCCAGAAAAGTATATCAGCCAGCTTTCTGACAATCACCAGGTATACACACCAGTCTTACAGGACAGGCATACCTCAAAGATACTGCAGATTCGTCAGAGCTAATATCATACTCAGGGGGAAAAACAGAGCTTTTCCTCTAAGATTAGGAAGAAGACAAAGATGTCCACTCTCACCACTTTCGTTCAAACATAGTACTGGAAGTCTTAGTCACAGCACTCAGAAAACACAAAAGGCATCCAAATTGGTAAGGAAGACGTAAAACTTCCCCCACTTCAGATGGCAAGATACACTATATAGAAAATCCTAAAGACTCCAGCAAAAACCTACTAGAACTGATAAATGAATTAGTAAAATCAGAGAACACAAAATTAATATATAGAAACCGGTTGCATATCTATAAACTAATAATGAAGCAGTCATACCATTTAAAATTGTATAAAAAATAATAAAGTACCTAGGAATAAACTTAACCAAGGAGGTGAAAGACCTGTACTCTGAAAACTATAAAATGCTGATAAAGGAAATTGAAGAGGACAGAAACAAATGGAAAGATATTCCATGCTCATGGACTGAAAGAAGCAATATTGTTCAAATGTCCATACTACCCAAAGCAATCTACAGATTCAATGTCATCACTATTAAAATACCAACAGCATTTACACAGAACTAACATAAATAATCCTAAAATTTGTGTGGAACCACAAAAGAGCAAGAACAGCCAAAGCAATCTTGACAAAGAAGAACAAAACCAGAGGTATCACGATCCCAGATATCAAGATATACTACCAAACTGTAGTAATTAAAACAGTATGGCATTGCACAAAAATAAACACATAGATCAATAGAACAGAACAGAAATACACACTTTTATGGCCCAACTACAACAAAGGAGGCAAAAATGTACAATGGGAAAAAGGCTGTCAACAAATGGTGGTAGGAAAGCTACATGCAAAAGAATGAAATTGGACCACTTGCCCATACCATGCACAAAAAATAAACTCAAAATGCATTAAAGACCTAAATATGGTACCCGAAACCATAAAATTCCTAGAATAAAACACAGGCATTAATCCCTTTGACATCAGCAATAGGAACATTTTTCTAAATATGTCTCCTTTGGCAAGGGAAACAAAAGCAAAATTAAATTATTGGAACTACATCAAAATAAGTTTTCCCACAGCAAAAATAAAAAATAAAATAAAATACCAAAAAGGCAATCTACTTAATGGGAGACGATATTGCCAATGATGTATCCAATAAAGGGTTAATGTCCAAAACAGTTCTTACCATTAAGTTCCTTATGTAACACAATAGCAAAAAACCCCCCAAATAATCCAATGAAAAATGGGCAGAAGACATGAATAAAAAATTTCCCAAAGAAGATATACATATGGCCACAAATGCATGAAAACATGCTCTAATCATCAGGGAAGTGCAAATAAAAACAGTGAGATATCACCTCACAACTGCTAGAATGGCTAAAATTAAAAAAAAAACAAGAAAATACAAATGTTGTTGAGGATATGCAGAAAGAGGAACCCTCATGCACTGTTGATGGGAATGCAAGCTGGTGCAGCCACTGAGGAAAACAGTATGAAGAGTTCTCAAAAAATAAGAAAGAATTGCCACAGGATCCAGTAATTCCACTACTGGGGGTTTACCCCTCCCCCCCCCAAAAAAAACATTCAAAAAGATATGTATAAGCACACTTTAACACCTATATTCTACTTTCTCAATATCTAGTCTAAAATATGCATTTAGGATAGTTGGACAAAGGGTAGATTTAGGAAGCAAGCAGGAATGATGAGTCTGGAAATCTTACTGCAAAAGGAGGGGAAGACTTCCAAGACTGAGACAGATGTGGCAGGCCAAATTTGCAAAATTCGCATGAAAATGATAGTGACAAATAAACCATGCAATAAAAAGCAACCAATCAGCAATGACACTTTACAAGAAGGAAAAAATTCTCACCATTTCACCATTCCACTTAGTTGGAGAAGTCCTAATTCCATATAGTAGCATTAGTTCCCTACAGCTCATCTTCCACCTGGGCTGATTTCAACTACAAACATTTGACAGGACAAAAAACATTAAAGACGCAAAGACTGTAAATAAAAGTAGTAAAAATAGGATGATTTTAAAAAGGAGTAAAAATTTTACAAGGCAACCCAGGCTTGCTGGTTGCAAGCTATTTACTCACTCTCGTGTTCTTGTCTCAAGGGTCGGTCCCAGTTATGGTGGGGGCAAGCATGGCATACAAAAATTTCAATAAAAGCTCCAATACATTTCTGGCTATAAGAATAATTTGAGGAAGTACTGTCAAACTGGAAAGTGAGAGGGGAATCCTGTATAGAAACAGCCAGAAAAGGAAATTTCCCAATTTGGTGTTTGGGTATGGATGCGTACAACACTTGGCCTTACCAGCAACATACGCATGAGAAAGATATATATCAGTATGGCAATACCATATCTGGTAAACAATTTCAACTGGTAGTTGAAGACCTTCCCACAAAGAAAATTCCAAGCCCAGGTAGGTTCACTGGTGAATTGTTCCAAATATTTAATTGTCGTAGACTCTGGGTCTAAAGTTCTCTCTTGTCTTAGCAAGAGAGCTGGACACAGGATTAAAAAAACAGGAGAGAGAGATGGCTAATGTCCAGGAAAAGGCAAGAGCCCCAAATAAGGGTCTTTGCCCCGTATTTATTGAGATCAGAAGGCTTACAAATGTGATGGGTGTGCACAAAGAGGCAAATTATGAGCATTAATCTGGGGACGTGAGGGGAAAAGTGGGGGAGGGTGTTGAGGACATACCTCAAGATTAACAAGACACCTTTCCTTGTGTTACCCGTCTCCGCTCTGGGCGGCTTCGCCTTCAGTGGTCTACAGTCCACTTTTCTTCTATGAAAGCAGCTTCTCTGCTATCGTACTAAATTAGGGGGCATTTTTGCCCCGCATGCCTAATCTTGCTTATCTCATTTACCTTTATTGGGAGCCTTTGCACCCATTCCTATTTTGGGGTCTTTGTCTGTCCCTCTCTATTTTGGGGGTTCTGTACCCCCCTATTCTTGGGGTGTCTTTGCACCGTCCTATTCTCAGGGTGCCAATCATGTTTACCCAAACTCAGGTGTGAGCATACTATGGCTTTTTATTCCTTTATGCCTTGTTAACCCATTGATGTAAGCCCAGCGGATTCCTAAGCCTATCCCCCACATTTAATGAAAAAGTAGTACCAAATCCAAACAACCTTCCAGAAAATTGATGAGGAGTGAATCCCTCTATGTAGCCAGTTACTCTGAAAAGCAAACAAGAAAAAACACAATATGAGAAGTGAAAATTATACACTAATAACTCTTGTAAACATATATGCAAAATACTAAAGATCTTAGCAAACAGAATCCATCAATATACTAAAAAATGAAATAGATCATGCCTGTCTTAGTCTGTTCAGGCTACTATAGCAAAATACCACAGACTGGGTTGCTCATAAACAACAGAAATATATTTCTCACAGTCCTAGAGGCTGGGAAATCCCAAGGTCCAGATACCAGCATAGACATGTTCTGGTGAAGACCCTCTTTCCAGCTCATAGCCAGAGCCTCCACATGGTGTCCTCCCATGGTGGAAGGGGCAAGAGGTTTCTGTGGAATCTCCTTATAAGAACACTAACCACACTGGTGAAGCCTCTGCCCACATCTAAGCATCTCCCAAAGGGCCCACCTGAGGATTTCGACAGAAGAACACTGGAGGAATACAAACATTCAGACCATAGCAATGACCGATCTCAGAAATAAGAGACTGGTTTAATAGTTGAAAATTCAGTCAATATAATCCATTGCATTAGGGGCGCCTGGTGGCTCAATCACTTGAGTGTCTGGCTGTTGATATGAGCTCAGGTCATGATGCCAGGGTTCATGGGACTAACCCCACAAAGGGTTCGGCGCTGACAGCGGAGATCCTGCTTGGAATTCTCTCTCCCTCTCTCTCTCTCTGCCCCTCCCCCACTCGCATGTGCATGTGTGTGTGCACACACGCACTCTCTCTCAAAATAAATTAAAATGTAAACTTAAAAATACATATTCTCTGATTAACAAAATAAAACAAACAAACAAAACCCATATGGATCGTGTCTAAAGATGGGGGCGGGGGATGGAATTTAACAAAAGCTAGTCCCTACCCTTGATAAAAACAACATATCTAATGGAGAGAGAAAGAATGCTTACTGCATGTAATCAGGAACAATAAAAGTCAAATATAATCAACAAAACAGCTAATAGAAAATGATTACTGAATTTAGCAAAGTTGAAGCACACAAGACCAATAAGTTTTAGAAATGCAACTTACAGAGCATCAAAAATAGGAAATATTGAGGGATGAATCTCACAAGAAATATGTAAGACCTGTACACTAAAACTTCAAAAACACTGCTGAGAAAGTTAAAGATCTAAAGAAGTGGAGATATATCTTCATGTTCATGGTGTATAAGATGTCAATAATTATTGCTGAATTGATCTACAGATTCAATGTAATTCCAGTAAAAATCCCAGCAGACTTTTTGTTAATGATGATGAAATTGACAAGCTAAAATTTATAGGGAATTGCAAAGAACCTAGAACAGTCAAAACAACTTTCAAAAGAAGACCACAGTAGGAAGATTAACATTACATAATTATAGGACTTATGAAGATATAGTAATCAAGTTTACTATTGATCTGAAGATATACATGGAAGAGATAATCAGAATTAGATCCATACATACTTGGAAAACTTACTTTCACCAATGTGCAAAGGCAGTAGTGAAAAAAGGATAGTCTTTTCAAGAAATGATGCAATTCATAAAAGAATAAATTGATACGCTGGATTTTGTCAGTTAAAAACTGACCATGTTATAACAATAAAAATTAAAATTGCAGTAAACAAGAGAATAGTAAAAAAGTATCTTTTTATGCAGAATATGAGAAATATGCTTACAAGTTTAATAAGAATACAACCTAATAGAACAAAAGATTTAAAAAGACACTGTGCCAGAGAACACAGCAAAGAAGATACTTAACGTTATAAGTCATTGTGGAAAAGCAAATTAAAACCACAATAAAATGACACTACTTATTTGAAAGGCAAAAATTTCTGAAGTTATGGAGGATCCAGACTCTCTTACAGTTGGTGGGAACATGAAGTGGCACAGCATTATAAAATAGTTTCTTATAAATTTAATTTTATAATTTTATTTATCTAAACCTAAGTTTAAAAATCTTACAAATTTAAACATTTACCGACCACCCAATCCAGGTGTTCAATTCCTAAGTATTTACCCAAAAGAAATAAAAGCACATGTCCACACAAAAATATAAGCAAATGTCCTTAGGATCTTTGTTACGGCCGAAAACTAGAAATAACCCAAGTGTCCATTGACAGATGGAAAAATAGAGAACCAGTGGATGGATAAACAAATAGGCATAACCAAATACTGGAATAACACTGAGCCATAAAATGTGTAAAGACCAATACACCTAATAACATGGATGAAATTCCAGAATTCTGAGGAAAAGGAGAAAATTTCTGATTTTATCATTTTGTTTATACAAAACAATATAAAATGCAACGAACTCCATTTTGACAAAAGGTATGAAGTAGATCAGTGCTTGCCCATGGTGGCTGAAGGCACAGGAGAAAGGATTACAATGGGACACACAGAAACATCTATGGATTACATTATGCTAAAAATATGCTACTTCTACCCCACCCCCAAGATATATTTAAATATCACCTTATATGAGTAAACAATACTTTATATGGCAAAAACATGTCTAAGTTAAGGATCTTGAGGAAATCCTGATGTGGTGGGGTCTAAATACGGTCATGGGTACCCTCATTAAAGGCAGACAGAAAGAATTTTGAGAGAAGGGAAGGATGCAGTATGACCATGGAAACAGACTGGAGTGGATGTGGTCACAAGCCAAGGCACACTTAACAGCAACCAAAAGCTTAAAAAAGGAATGGATTATTCCCATGAGTGTTTGCCAGCACTTGGATTTCAAACTTTTGAAATGCAGAATTGTAAGACAATAAGTTCCTGTTATTTTAAACCACCTGGTTTGTGGTAATTTTCATATCTTCTTTGGAAAAATGTCTATTTAAATCCATTGCCCAACTTTTTATGGGATTACTCTTTCTGTAGTTTAGTTGTGTAGGTCTCTATAAATTCTGAATACTAGAATCTTAGTAGATCTATGATTTACACATATATTCTCCCATTCGGCATGCTGACTTTTTACGTTCTTGATTGTGTCCTATGAATCCCAAAACTTTAAATTTTTACAAAGTCTTATCTATTTTGTCTTTGGTTGCCTGGGCTTTTGGTAGCATATTTTTAAAACAATCTAATCAGGGCACCTGGGTGCCTCAGTTGGTCCGACTTCAGCTCAGGTCATGATCTCATGGTTTGTGAGTTCAAGTCCCACATGGGGCTCTGTGCTGACAGCTCAGAGCCTGGAGCTTGCTTCCAAATCTGTGTCTCCAGCTCTTTCTGCCCCTCCCCTGATTACTCTGTCTGTCTGTCTGTCTGCCTCTCTCTCTCTCTCTCAAAAATAAATGAACATTTAAAAACATTAAAAAAACCCCAATCTAATTGAAGGTCACAAAGATTTTCTCCTATGTAGCCTAAAATATACAGTTTAATTACTCTTTTTGATCTATTTTGTGTTCATTTTTGTAGATGGTGTGAAGAGGAGATCTAATTTCATTGTTTTGCATGTAAATATACATTGGACACAGAATCATTTGTTGAAAAAGGCTCTCTCTTCCCCATCCCACTCCCCAATTAAATGTACTGCCATCCTTACTGAAAATCCATTGGCCATACATCTATTGGTTTATTTCAGGACTCTCAATTTTACACACACACACACACACACACACACACACACACACACGGAATAAATGCGAGGACCACATTGCTTTGATTACTGCAGTTCTGTTAGTAAGTTTTGAAATTGGAAAGAATGATTGCTTTTACTTGCCTCCTTTTAAAGCTTTTTTTTTCTTTTTTAAACAATTCTGAGTCCCTTGCATTTCTGTATCAATTTTAGGATAAGCTTGTAATAAAGCCAGCTAGGATTTTGATAGAATTGTGATGAATCTTTACATCAACTGGGGAACTATTACCATCTTAACAATATTAAATATTCTGATTCATTAATATGGGTTACCTTTCCATTTATTTAGATACTCATTAATTTCTTTCCTGATGTTTTCAGCATACAATTTGGCACTTCTCCTGTTAAATTTGCAACTCAGTATTTTATATTTTTGATGCTACTATAAATTTTTAATTTCATTTTCAGATTATTAATTGCAAGCATATAGAAATGCACTTGTTTTTTGTATACTGATCTTGTATCCTGCTACCTTGCTTAACTCATGTATTAGCCCTAGTTTTTTCCCTGTGGATTCTCCCAAGTTTTCTATATACTGGACCACATCACTGGCAGATAGTTTTGTTTTTCCCTTCCAATCTAAATTCCTTTTTTTCATTTTCTTGCCTAATTGCACCAATGCTGAAAAGAGGCATTAAGAGTAGTTATCCACCTGTTCCTGATTATAGGGGGAAATCTTTTTAATTAATTAATTAATGTATGTATGTATGTATGCATGTTTGTTGAGAGAGTGCAGGGGAGGGGCAGAGAGGGGGAGATGGGGTGAGACAGAGGGAGAGGGAGAGAGAATCCCAAGCAGGCTCTGTACTATTGATGCAGAGTCTGATGAGGAGTTTGAACTCATGAACTGTGAGGTCATGACCTGAACCAAAATCCAGAGTCAGACACTGAACTGACTGAGCCACCCAGGCACCCCATGGGGAAATCTTTTAAAATACATGAAGTATAGGCATAAAACAGACACTCAGATCAAAGAAACAGAATAGAGAACTCAGAAATGGACCCATAAATGTATGGCCAATTAATCTTTGACAAAGCAAGAAAAAATATCCAATGGAATAAAGACAGTCTCTTCAGCACATGGTGTTGGGAACATTGGACAGTGACATGTGGAAAAATGAATCTGGACCACTTTCTTACACCATACACAAAAATACTCAAAATGGATGAAAAACCTAAATGTAAGAAACAAAGCCATCAAAATCCTGGAGGAGAAAGCAGGCAAAAACTTCTTTGACTTTGGCTGCAACAACTTCTTATTCAACATGTCTTTGGAGGCAAGGGAAACAAAAGCAAAAATGAACTCTTGGGACCTTGTCAAGCTAAAAAGCTTCTGCAGTAAAGGAAACAATCAGCAAAACTAAAGGGGAACCAACAGAATGGGAGAAGATATTTGCAAATGACATATTTGATAAAGGGTTAGTATCCAAAATCTAATAAGAACCTATCAAACTCAACACCCCCCCCCAAAAAACATAATCCAGTGAAGAAATGGGCAGAAGACATGAATAGACATTTTTCCAAAGAAGACATCCAAATAGCTAACAGATGCATGAAAAAATGCTCAACATCACTCATCATCAAGAAATACAAATTAAAACCACAATGAGATACCACTTCACACCAGTCAGAATGGCTAAAATTAGCAACTCAGGCAATGTCTATTTCTGTCCCAGTTGGTGGGGCGGTAAATCGGGTCGCAGGTTCCTGAGGGAGGAAGAGAGAATAGGGCAGCAGGGAGCACAGAGAGCAGGGCAAGACAAGCGTTTCTGATCAAGCCCAGTTTATTGAGAAAATATCCACACCTTTATAGGGTTTGGGGCAGGAAGCTGCCCTGGGTCGGTTGCTAGGAAACAGGGTCAAATGATTATTAGAAAAAGGGGAAACCGAAACTGAAACTTCAAACACAGCATCTAAAGGAGAGCCCAGACTTGCGTCTGTGACGCTGGGCAGGGGTTCGATTGACACTGCATAAGCCAGAATGCGGCTGATCTTTTGTTCAATTTGGCTTCTCCCATCTGCCCATCTCCAATCCCTGGATCCGGAAATGCACTCCCCTGGCCTCTAGACGGTTAATCTTGTTTTTCTGGCCGCACCCTACAGGGAGCAATACTTCCTTGCCTGAGGCGGCTGAACTTGGCAGCTCCCTACAAGGCAACAACAGATATTAGTGAGAATGTGGAGAAAAAGGACCTCTTGCACTGCTGGTGGGAATGCAAATGGTGCAGCCGCTCTGGAGAACAGTCTGGAGGTTCCTCAAAAAATTAAAAATAGAAGTACCCTACAACTCAGCAATTGCACTAGTACATATTTATCCATAGGATAAAGGACTTTTGTATATATAAAAGAAACATGATTATTAATTTTTGACAGTTGAACAATTATTAAGTGGTGTTGGAAGGTGTGATGATTTAAAAATGTCTGCAAAAAATATTTTCATATTCCTCCCTTTAAAAGGTGAAGCTGGATTCCTCTTCCTATTAAATGTGGGCTGGATTTGACCTACTGCTAATGAGGAGGATGAGGCAGAAGTGACTGCCACGGCTAGATTAGAGTAAGGATCACTTTTTTTTAAATTTATTTTTGAGAGACGGCATGAGCAGGGGAAGGGCAGAGAGAGACAGAGACACAGAATCCAATGCAGGCTCCAGGCTCTACGCTGTCACAGAGAGCCCGAAGTGGGGCTTGAATCCCTGAGCCGTGAGATCATGGCCTGAGCTGAAGTCAGACGCTTAACGGACTGAGCCACCCAGGCGCCCCAAGGATCACTTCTGAGAAAAGCAAACGATCATGTCACAAGGACGCTCAAGCAGCACATGGAGAGGTCCTGCTGGAGAGGAAATAACTTGCCAGGATGAACTCCCCAGCCATAGAACTAAGCCGTCTTTGAAAGCATATCCCCCATCAAGCGCTTAGAGAACTGCAATCTCATGAGACACTTGGCACCTGAATCGCTTCGCATGTCTGTTCCCTAATTCCTGACACACAGAGACTGTGAGAAACATACATATATGTTCAGATGTTCAGGAACTCTGGAATGCAGCAAGAGGTGACACAGACTTCGGAATCTTGATAAGGACGCTACTGAAACAACATGCTAAAAATATCAGAGAGGCTTTGGATTTACAAGGTCGGGAGAAACTGGAAGGGGCTCAAAGATACTGTTAGCAGAAACCTGGAGGCTTTTGAGGAGGCTGCTAGTGAAGGCTTCAAGAAAAAGGAAAATGTCGCTGGAGACTGGAGGAAGGAGGATCCCCGTCTTATCGAGTAGCAGACAATTCAGCACCATCGTGCGGGTGATAATGTGGAAAGTAAAAAATATACTTAATTAACCGGAAGATTTAGTTAAGGAGACTTACAGACAGCACAGAAGGTGCTACCTTGCTACTTGCTGGTTCACATAAAGTACAGAGATATATAAGCTGAAGAAAGACTGTTAAACAGAAGTAAATCAGGACTTGCTGGTTTGGGAAATTCCCAGACTCTCCAGAAAGAATCGTGCTAAACTTGAGAAACTGTCTCTGGACAAAGGCCAAATCCAGAGTGCTTCTAGGAAAATATAATCTAAGAGGAAGTAGAGGGGTATGTTCATCTTGGTCCTTTGAAAAGCCAATAATGACACAGTATTAGGTGCATAAAGGATAATGGGGCAAATGCCTGTAAAGGAAAAAGGGAGCCAAGGAAAGTAGTGAGTCTTCAGGCCAGGATGACAAGTCTGTAGGAGAGGGTGAGGGGGACTGTGGAGGGGATCCATAAAAGTGCAGGGCAGTTCTAGAAGTTTTGGCCAGGTGGAGGGGGAGTTCTTGATCCAGTTGCCTAGTTGAGAAGGCCTGGATCTTACAAGAATTGACCTGCATTATTATCCATATTGTGCTGAAGAATGGCCTCAACATAAATATGGTGGTTTTTTTCAGACAGGGAACAGAAGGGGGCATCAACTATGCTCCTCCTAGCAGGGGATCTGGCCTCCAGAATATGACTCTAAAAATACCTTGGTTAAGACCTCATAAAGATCTAAAGAGATACCTACCTAAGAGAATCACCATTCAGTGAAATTCCCATAAAAGGGCCATAGGGAAAGGTGAAGCCCAAAACAGAGAAGAGAAAATCTAGCTGAGTGAGTAAGCACAAGAATCCAGCATTCTGTTCATTTACAAGCAAGTACTGGGTGCAGTCCACATTGAAAGGTAAGGGAATTAGGCTTCAGTTTTGAAGGGCACAATTTCAAAGAATTTGTGGACACATTTAAAAATTGCAACCAATGGTCCTCTGAGTACAAATTGTTTACATTCCTACCACATACAAAATTCACTCAAGAAGCACCAGCTTCTCACCCATTTACAGCAACAACCGCAAGTCCAGAATTTCCTCATCTAAATCAGGTCCACCATGAGTGAGGATGGTCTTCTCCGGCCACGCTCTCCACTAGCAGCCAATGTGGGTGAGCCACCTAAAGGCCGGGTCCTTCACGCCTACTCAAACCTTCAGATGACTGAAATCTCATGAAAAACCCAATCCAAAAGCACCCAGCCAAGTCATTCCTGAATTTCTGACCCACAGAAACTGTGATAGCTGTTTATTATTATAAGTCATTAAGACGGGGTAATTTGTAACACAGCCATTGATAATTATGGAAGCCTTTTAACCATTCATAAAATTAACAAACTTAGCTGAAAATTCCATGCATGTTTA
Organism: Suricata suricatta; assembly: GCF_006229205.1. NCBI lineage: Eukaryota > Metazoa > Chordata > Mammalia > Carnivora > Herpestidae > Suricata > Suricata suricatta. The sequence goes on along the minus strand of NC_043715.1, from coordinate 44,230,345 downwards.
GGCATGAAAAAATTGAGATTCCTATTTTCCCCCCTAATTTGCATTATTTATTTAAAAAAATTTTACAGTATAGTTAACATACAGTGTTGTATTACCTTCAGGTGTATAATATAGTCAACAATTCTGTACATGACAGTGCTCATCATGATCTGTGTGCTCTTGATCCCCTTCATCAGTCTTACCCATCCTCCCTTAGTCCCTACAGTGGGAACCATCAGTTTGTTCTCTAAAGAGTCTGATTTTTGTTTGTCTATGTTTTTCTTCATGTGTTTATTATTTTTTAAAGTTTACTTATTTTTGAGAGAGAGTGTGTGCAAGATGGAGAAGGCAGAGAGAGAGAGAGAAAGAGAGAGAGAAGGAGTGAGCCTGTCAGGGTAGAGCCTGACACAGGGCTTGATCTCATGACATGTGACCTGAGCGGAGATCAAGAGTTGGATGCTTAGTCATCTGAGCCATCTAGGAGCCTCTTGTTTTATTTCTTAAATTCCATATATGAGTGAAATCATATGGTATTTGTCTTTCTCTGACTTACTTCACTTAGCATTATATCCTCTAGATCCATCTATATTATTGCAAATGGCAAGGTTTCATTCTTTTTTATGGCTGAGTAATATAGCACTGTAGATATGCCCCACATCGTTATCCACTCATCAGTTGATGGACACTTGGGCCACTTCCATAGTTTGGCTATTGTAAATAATGCTACAATAAACATAAGGGTGCATACAACTTTTCAAATTAGTATTCTTGTGTTCCTTGGGTAAATATCTGTGGGAAGCTGCAAAGATTCAGCTGCTCGGCCACTTACTAGCTGGTAATGTCATTCCCTGAGGGGAGCTGCAAAAATAGGCAGGGGAACGCCCCTCCCCGCCAGGAGAAGCCAGAAAAACAAAGCTCAATCGCCTACCCGCAGGGTGGTATCAGCCCTTCACGTGCTGTGCTAAACACTTTAGTTTGTTTCCTCCTTTACCCTAGCTTGACCCTGTTTCCTAGCAACCGACCTAGGTCAGCTGCCTTGTTCTCCCGCCTAAAAACCTTTATGAGACAGTGTTTTCTGAATAAATAGAAGAGGCTTGATCAGATACCGTGTGTTGTGTCCTTACTCTCTGTGCTCCCCCTTCCTGCTCTTTCTCTCCCTCTCTCAGGATCACGAACCCGCAAGGATTTTCCGCCCT
>NC_043715.1:44179375-44229070 GCF_006229205.1 Suricata suricatta | reverse complement strand
TAGCAACCGACCTAGGTCAGCTGCCTTGTTCTCCCGCCTAAAAACCTTTATGAGACAGTGTTTTCTGAATAAATAGAAGAGGCTTGATCAGATACCGTGTGTTGTGTCCTTACTCTCTGTGCTCCCCCTTCCTGCTCTTTCTCTCCCTCTCTCAGGATCACGAACCCGCAAGGATTTTCCGCCCTGCTGGCTGGGGCGGCACACGACAAATATCCAGTAGTGGAAATATTGGGTCCTGTGGTAATTCTATTTTTAATTTTTTCAGGAGCCTCCAGACATTTTTCATCAGTGGCTACACCAGTTTGCATTGCCACCACAGTGCCTGAGGTTTCCTTTTTCTCCACGTCCTCACCAATACTTGCTATTTTTTGTGTTGTTAACTTTAGCCATCTTGTCAGTTGTGATATGGTATCTCATTGTGGTTTTCTTTTGCATTTCCCTGATGATGAGTGATGTTGAGCATTTTTTCATATGTCTGTTGGTCATCTTTGAAGAAATATTCATGTCTTCTGCTCATTTTTAAATTAGAGTGTGTGTGTGTGTGTGTGTGTGTGTGTGTGTGTGTTCTGTAAGTTTTTTATACTTTTGGGGTACTAATCTTTTATCATATATGTCATTTGCCAAGTATCTTCTCCCATTCAGCAGGTGCTTTTGGTTTTGTTGACTCTTTCCTTTGTTGTGCAAAAGCTTTTTACTTAATTTTTTATCATGTTTATTCTTGAGGGAGGGAGGGAGAAGGAGGGGGGAGAGAGAGAGACAGAGAGAGAGAGAGAGAGAGAGCGAGAGAGAGAGAGAGAGAGAGAAAACAAGTGGGTGAGGTGCAGAGAGACAGAATCCAAAGCAGGCTTCAGACTCCAAGCTGTCAGCACATAGCCCAATGTGGGGCTCGAACTCACAAACCAGGAGATAGTGACCTGAGCCAAAGTTGGATGCTTAGCCAACTGAGCCACTCAGGCACCCCAACAGGTTTTTATTTTGATCTAGCCCCCTAAATTTACTTTTGTTTTTGCTTCCTTTCCCTCAGGGACCTATCTAGAAAAATGTTGCTATGGATGATGTCAGAGAAATTACTGCCTATTCAGGGTTCTAGGATTTTAATAGTTTCCTATCTCACATTTAGGTCTCAAATCCATTTTGAGTTTATTTTTGTGTAGCGTGTAAGAAAGTGGTCCAGTTTTCCTAACATCATTTATTGAAGAGACTTTTTTCCCCATTGCATAATTTTGCCTCCTCTGTTGAAGATTAATTGACCATATAGTCATGGGCTTATTTATGGGTTCTTTATTCTGTTCCATTGAGCTATGTGTCTGTTTTTATGCCTGTACCATATTGTTTTATTACAGCTTTGTAGTATATCTTGAAATCTGGGATTATGATACCTCTAGTTTTGTTCTTCTTTTTCAAGTTTGCTTTGTCTATTCAGGGTTTAATTTGCCATTGTTTAAATAGTCAGACATTCCATTTAAACAAGAATGACACGGAAATCTTTATAAAGTGACAATAACTATGTTATGAATTCTCTCATTTGGTGGAGACATACCTATAAAGACTAACATTCAATAATTTCTCACCAGTGTGAACTGGCTGATGTAAAAAAGTTTGGGCCATACCTAAAGGCATTCTCACATTCCTTATGTTCTTAGAGTTTCCTATCTGTATGCATTCCCTGGTGTTTTTAAAGGGCTGAACCATATCTGAAGGCTTTCCTACAAGTGGATAACCCACTTGTTACACATGTAGGGTTTTTCATCAGTATGAATTCTCCCACGGTGAGCAAGGTTTGAAGCACGACTAAAGGTCTTCCAGCATTCCTTACAATCATAGGGTTTCCCACCAGTATGAATTTTCTGATGTTGTGTAAGGTATCCATACATTTTAAAGGATTTCCCACATTCTGTACTTTCATAGGGTTTCTTATCACCACGGATACTCTGATGTGCAATAAGGTGTGAACTACGTCTATAGGTCTTCCCACATTCCTTACATCTAAAAGGTTTCTCATCAGTATGAATTCTCTGGTATATAGTAAGATTTCTGTAGAAAGTAAAAATTTTCCTACATACTTTACACTCATAGGGTTTCACGCCAGTGAAATATATATATTAGAAAATGGTCACCACAGTTAAGTCTAGTTAATATCCGTCACCATACATAGTTACTTTTTTTTCTCGTGATGAGAACTTTGAAGATCTACTTTCTTAGCAACTTTACATTTACGATTATACATTTACAATATATACAGTATAATATCATTATTACAATATCCTATTAACTATAGTCACCATGCTGTACATTATAACCCCATGACTCATTTATAACTGGAAGTGTGTACCTTTGGCCCACATTTACGCATTTCACCTGCCCCCCAACCCCCACCTCTGGCAGCCATCAACCTTTTCTCTGTATCGGAGTTCAGGTTTTTTTTGAGGGATGCGGGATTAAATTCCTCATATAAATGAGATCATACAGTACTGCTACTTGTCTTTTTCTAACTTATGTCATTTAGGGTAACACCCACCCATGTTGTTGCAAATGGCAAGATTTTCTTTTTAATGGCTGAATAACATTCCCTTGTATATATATATATTTTTTTTTTTCATCAGAATTTAAGTATACGAAGTTATGATTCAATGGCCATATCTTAAAATACATATGCGTATGAACATTTGTTACAAGTGGAAGCTGTTTTCCAAAATGTACAAAGTTCATTCTTTTAAACAGTGTTTACTTGGTCTTGGAGAAGTACAGTAAATTTGAATTATTATGCTAAATGGTTCTTGTTTTCTTCAGGTACCAGTAATGCGACATTCTAGAAGATTTTTATGTATGCTTATTGTTGCATTACTGCCTAAAAATATGGGTAGTCTCTGAGAATAGTCTGATATATATTGATGCTGGTCTCACCGCTATATCCTTATGCAAGTTTTCTTCACAGAACTATTCCCCACCCTGTTAGTCACATGCTCCAGAAAACTGCTGAAACTAACATCATAAAAATAAAACATGTAATAAGGAGTTACTGTGTGATCCAGCAATTCCACCCTTCAGTATACAACCAAGAGTAAAAATCACACACACACACACACACACACACACACACAACTTTTCACACAAATGTTTGTATTTATAAGAGCCAAAAAGTGAAAGAAACCCAAATGACCATAAACTGATAAAGAAAATGTTGTATATGCACGTAAGGGAATATTATGCATCCATAAAAATGAAGGTTATTTTGACACGAGTTACAACATAGATGAATTTTGAAGACATTATGTGAAGTAAAATAAGCTAATCACAAAAGGGCACATATGGGGGCACCTGGGTGGCTCAGTCAGTCAAGTCTATGAGATTTGATTGCCTTGGTTTCTCATGAGTAAAATCTAGAGTAAGAAAATCACCTACTAAATATGAATACCTTGGAGAAAGATAATCTCTATAACATCCAATTCAGCTCAGGTGATGATCTCATAGTTTGTGGGTTCGAGCCCTGCATTGGGCTCTGGGCTGACAGCTTGGAGCCTGGAGCCTGCTTCAGATTCTGTGCCTCCCTCTCTCTCTGCCCCTTCCCCATTCATGCTGTTTCTCTTTCAAAAATAAATAAACATTAAAAAAAAGGACATGTATTGTATGATTCCTCTTATATGAGATTCTTAGAATGGTTGGATTCATAGAGACAGACAGTGGATGCCAGCGACTAAGGGGAGATGGGGGAGGGGAAGTGCTTAATGGGTGGAGTTTCAATTGGGGAAGATGAAGAAAACCTGAAGATGAGTGGCGGTGACGGCTGCAAGAACAATATAAATGTACTTAAAGCAACAGAACTGTGCATTCAAAATGGTTAAAATGTCAAATTTTGTTAAGTATACTTTTTTAAGTTTATTTACTTATTTTGAGAGAGAGCACAGGTGGGGAAGGGGCAGGGAGGGGGAGAGAGAATCCCAAGCAGGTTCCACACAACCGGTGCAGAGCCTGATGCGGGGCTCAAACCCTCAAACTGCAAGATCACGACCTGAGCCGAAGTCAGATGCTCAGCTCAGCCACCAGGTGCCCCTACTTCGTTGTGTACACTTTGCTACATAAAAAACCAAGTGAAGTACTTCCACATAATTAATAGTGGTGCTGGCGACGCAACCCTGTGACCACCTTGAAGACCACGGAATTATACACTTTAGAAAGGAGTATTTTAGGGCACCCGGCGGCTCAGTCGGTTAAGGGACCGGCTCTTGACCTCCACTCAGGTCTTGTTCTCAGTGTTGTGAGTCCAAGCCCTGTGCTGGGCTCCATGCCAGATGGGTAGGTTGGTGAACAAACAAATACACGAAAATAAGATGTGTCTTAAAGAATTATATTAATTTAAAAAGGTAAAAATTTACCATCACAGTGTTTTTTTTTTTTAGGTCAGCATAATCTGATAGTAAGCTGACAGTAGTAGCTCCCGTCAGAGCAGTATCACTGCCTTATGAATTCCCCAGGCCCAGGATCTGAATATCCCTAGTGGACTTAGATGCATTTGTCTCCATTCAGTGTTCACCTTACCTACTAAAAGGAACATAAAAATATCAACCATGTCATTTGAGTCTTTTTATCAACCCAAATACGAAGATGGCATGGTTAGGCATGTCATAAGCACTTAGTAAGAGTCTGATTTTTTCATAAGCACAATTCATGCCCAGCTTGGAGGCCAACGTAAGGTCTGAACTTACCACACTGAGATCAAGACATGAGCTGAGATCAAGAGTCAGAGGCTTAACTGACTGAGCCATCCAGACACTCCAAGAGTCTGATTGTTTTTACCCTAAATTCTATTCCTAGGAATTTATATTAATTAAATATCTACACAAGGATCTAACAGTAGGTAACCCGTTAATTTGGTTCTATTATATGATGGCATACATACCATTATTCATCATGATGATATTAGTCCAGGCTTAAAATAATGTAGGAATGGTAGGTATCCTGTTGAATTTAAGACACAGTCTCTATTCAGATTTTCTAAATGTGAAAATGTTCTTAGAGTCTATGAGATTTGATTGCCTTGGTTTCTCATGAGTAAAATCTAGAGTAAGAAAATCACCTACTAAATATGAATACCTTGGAGAAAGATAATCTCTATAAAAACTTAATAGTATGTTATAATACTATGTTAATGTTAGCTATTTTACTGAAGAACATTTCATGTTCTCTAATTGATTATTACAAAAGAAACAATTCTACGATCTCATTTTCAGAGTAAAGTTGTGCTTCTCAGCTCTGCTCTTCCAATACCCACATACACATAAAATTGAGGAACTTGGTTTGAGAATGCATTTCTTATTAATAAAACATTAAAAGTATCTAGGAAAGAGGGGAGGAAATTTCCCTTTCCCCCAATTGCGGCAGCAAAAAAGACACCTTTTAGAATCATAATTTGCTCAAAGAATCTGATCCAATCAAGTGTCTCATAGTGAGAACATTAATAAGAGGCTTGAATAACTTTAATCTGTGAAAGAAAGAAATGTGAACAAATAATTAGTTATTTTCTCTTATTACAATCCACATTTGGAAATGTTATTTGGAAGACACCTAAAAAATCAGTTATTATTGCAAAGTTTGTAAAACAATATTAAATAGCTTTTAAAAAAATCTCACTTAGGGGGTGCCTGGCTAGCTCAGTTGATAGAACACATGACTCTTGATCTTGGGGTTGTGAGTTCAAGCCCTTTGTTGGGTGTAGAGATTTCTTAAAATATATCGGTGTAGGAATAGCTTTTCAAAGCATAACCAAAGAGAAATGTAATATGTATATTAATATTTGACTGGATGATTCTTTGTCAGACCTTTGACTTAGTTCTCATTCAGTATTGTGTGGGGTATTGTCCGTCTTTTGCCTCTCCATATAAACCTTAGTGTTAGTTTGTCAATATCCACAAAGTAACTAGCAAGGATTTTGTTGTTTAATGTTTTTATGATGAAAGGGTGTTGGATTTTGTTAATAATTTTCTAATCAATTGAGCTGATCATTGATTTTTCTCTTTTCAGCTTTAACCCTATTTTTATACAGGAATCGTATTAATGTAGAGGAAATGTAAGGGTAGGGAAGCATTGTAGACTAGTATGGTTTGGTCTTCTCTCCCAGTTTGCCTGCGACCCTGAGCTGCAACCTGCACAAGTTCTTCTCAGGACCTCTCCTCCCCAAACCAGTTAGGTGACACAGGATGGCTAGAGCGGGCTGGATATTTCCCTCCTTCCACATTGGTTAGTCCCTGGTAAATAAGCGTCCCTTTGATGGGGTTCTTGAGCACAGGGCTAAGAAAGAATTTTTAAGACGTCTTTGATTCAAAAAGGTGATTTTATTAAATCACAGGGCAGGATCGGGGCGGGGGGGTGTGCAGAAAGAGCTGCACTGGGGTTGTGAGGAGTGACTGATTACATATTCTTAGGTTTGTAGGGGGGTAGGAGGATATGAGAAAAGGAAGTTTCTAAGGCATTTGGAAGCAAGGCTTTCAGGATCTTGTGGGACTAGCTGCTGTTAAGATACGGTTTCTTTTAGTCTTTCATAAAACAACATGAAGGAAGTAAGACAGCCATGAGTTGCTTGAGGAAGGTGATGCTCTGCATGTTTCAGGTGTCTGTCAGCGGATTATAAACTGTAAGGAGATTTAATTTATACTACATTTCTCTTGTCTTTGTTTCCCTCATCACCATGCAAGCAGGTGGACAACAGAATATCTAGAAATATTTCAAAATGGTTACTTTCCCCTACCTCTGCTAGAAGCATGCGGGAATTTCCTCTGATCTTCACTCTGAGAAAGTGGTGGTGTTCTTAGAGGTCAAACTCAATAAAGTGGAAGCCTGTAGAAGTTTTAAACTCTCATGCTGGTCCACATTCAGTTTCCAGCAGTTCATCAATTCCTACCAGTCCCTGACTCTAGCGGCTTCTACTTCAGATTATCTGTCATTCTCTTTGCCTGTCTCTCCAGTTCTCAGACCATTTGTCTGCTGTGTGACCTCAATACTCTGCAGGAAATGAGTTATTAATTTTCAGTTTGCTTAGCTTTGTGTTGTTGTGAGGATAAAAGTGATCACTTACAAGCTCCTTACATTTTGGAGCAAAAAAGCAGAAGCCCTCCTGAGTTTGTGATAGTAACTTTTTTCATGTGTAATACCTACCTAAAAGCACATACAGCCTAAGTACGGCCAGAATTTTTGAAACTGAACAGTCCATTTATTTAACTATCCAAATCAAGAAACAGGATAGTATCAGCATCATAAAGTATGTCTTCATGCTCTCTTGTGTTCTATTTCTCATTCTCAAAGGATAATTGCTATCCAAATTTCTAACACAAAAATTGGTTTGGCAATCTTTTTATTTTATAGGAATAGAATTACACAACATATACTCTTGTGTCTGAATTCTCTTGCTCAACATTGTGTGATTCACCCATTGTATGTTGTTGCATGTAGTTCTAGGTTATTATTCATTTTTGTATCCTAATGCTACATTTATTTTTCCTTGTATAAAATATGCCACATTACTTTTCCATTTCCATCAGATGGACAGAGAGACAGGAAGAGTAAGAGAGAAAACTACTCAGAAATGAAAACTGGGTCACTCTGAATCCTGCAGACATTAAAAAGATAACAGAGGGGTATGTGTTTGGCTCAGTTGTTTAAGTGCCCAACTTTGGCTCAGATCATGGTCTCACAGTTCGTGGGTTCAAGCCCCGTGTTGGGCTCTGTCCTGACAGTTCAGAGCCTGGAGCCTGCTTCAGATTCTGTGTCTCCCTCTCTCTGCCCCTCCCCTACTCATGCTCTGTCTCTCTCAAAAATAAAACAATTAAAAATACCAAGAAGATAAAAGCTAATTAATAAAGGATTATGTCACCATTTCATTTTCTTTCTAATCCATACATAAGTAAAAATTTGGCCCACCAAAGTATGGATGGAATCTTAGATCTGCTGGATCCAAGGATTGGCGTTTCATAAGTCTCAAAAATCAAACTTACAAACTACTCTTTGAAGCTTATAACATGTGTGCAGTCTCCAATCCTGATCATCTCATTCCCAATTTGACCAAACAAGAAAAACCATCACACAGAGCAGTATAGCAAAAACATAAACATGTCTGCAAGTATATGATCACTCAAAGTAATGTGACCTAAGGGCATATGCCAAGGCTAGGGCCAAACACACACCATAATAAAGCTCAGCCGGGAAGCAGCTGCCATAGAAAGTGCACGTGCATTCTGAGTGAGGCCTAGAATTCTCCAAAGCTTCAGGGACCCAAATATAAAATTCCTAGGTTTTCTTTGTGTTGGGAGACTCATGCCAAGAGCAACATCTCTTTCCAGAACCTACACATGTACCCAACCAGTGGGTACTATTTGATGTTTCTGAGACTTCTCTCAGTTTGAGTTTATGGTCTTAGAGGCTGTTGGACCTGGAATTAGCAAATCAGGATCCTCTTCATTTGTATGGGTTGTGAGGTCGGCAGGTCCACAGAGAAACCTTTGAGGGTGATGTGGGAAGCTGTCTGTGGATAGTTCACACTGTGAGTACTGGCTCCGGGGGAATGGAGGGCATGGGATGGACCGTGAGTTTGTGGGGTGAAGTCAGGGTTGGGGGCTAGATTGATACAGAAGGAGGTGATCATGTGAGCAGGAGATGCTCTCATAGTCATTCCACAGGGTGAAATTAACAGCTAAAAGTCATTAACCCTGAACCACAGCTTTGTTCTTGGGTTAGAATTTTAGAGATGAAGGGGACCCCATGTCAAGGAGAGACAGCTGAGGAACAGTCACTTGTGGATTCTTCTTGGAGCTCTATAGAGAAAATTATACTATGTAGAAACCCTCCCAAGCAGGACTGCCCCCAAATTGATGTCTGAGAACTCTGAGGAGTTTGCAGTCCTGGTTTTTGTAGCTTCAACCTTGACTTTCTTGTTGACATAAAGATGAGTAGAAGATGCTAGTCTCTTTCTGACCTTCATCTGTGTAAGTGGGCAGAGGGCATGGAGAACATTTAACAAGTATAATACTTCCTGCTCCCAGTTCTCTATCAAATCACTACTACTCTGAGGATGATATGCAACCTAATATGAACATTTGATATGGTACTTCTTTGTACATTATTGTACACTGGGATGTAAAGTGTGTTTGTTTCATGTTCTGAAGAAATATAACACAGTGGTCTCATCTGATACAGTCTTATAGTCAAGTCCTTTTATAGTATTTTGAGCATTTATATCTACCGTATAAAGTCTAGTCCAAGGTCATGTGTCTATTCCTATCAGGACCCATTTATTGGCTCTCAGGGCTCCCAGCAGCTGCCTGAACTTAGCTTTCAGTTTTGTAGACTCATAGAGGCCAAATTTTTATAGCCCACGTTCTCCGACATATGAAAATACTTCATCAGGCAGGCTGTTATAAGGGCTCAGAAATTATCTCCCAGGAACCAGTCAAAGGCCAGTCCTTTCTTGGAATGTGTAGGGTTTGAGCTGTCCAAACCTGCCTGCTGAGTTAACCCTTCACAGAGGAATGTGGTGTTTAGCATCTTTATAGAACTAATGAATCTTAATGGTCATGCTTTACTTTCTTTGCTTCACTACATGTTCTGACTCATAGAAGTTTCCCACAATAGCAGCTCAAAACACAAAAATGTATTAATTTCCTTACTTCCCTTCTTGTGTTTTAAGGATCCCATTCCAACCTGTTGTTAACTATAGAATCCCTCTCAGGAAAATGCTTTTTTATATTCTTATTGTTGATCTGAAATAGATGAGGGTTTTTTGTTTTGTGTTGTTTTTTTACTATTATTGATATTATATGGATTTTTCTTTACAGGGTTTGATGACATTCAAGGATGTGGCTGTAGACCTCTCAGGAAGAGTGGAATGTCTAAACCCTGCTCCGGGGGACTTATACATAGATGTGATGCTGGAGAACTGTAGCAACTTTGTATTATTACTGGGTAGGGTCATTTGTTCCCCTATAATTCAGAAAATACAGTACTCTTTCCATTGGGAATTCTAAGGCTGCATTAAATATCTAAATTTATGTTCCCTATTTTAGAAAATTTGTTTCAGCTTTGTTGTGTGGAATAACATCTGTTTCAGGCAGCTTCATATTTTTTGTCACTGACTTTCACACCTTCCTCTAGCTCTTTATGTATGTAATTGACTTTCCTACTTGATTATCTAAATTTTAGGGAAACACATACCCTGTTATTTTGTGTTTGAAAGCTACATTCTAGGAGTTTCACATTTAATATTGAAGAAATTTCACAGGAAGAACCATTAGTTTTGTCTTGAAGCCTCTTGGTTTTCTTACCAAAATAATTAACAGTAGAACCCATGTATATTTAAATTTACCGACTGAGCCATGGTCCTACATATATTTAAATTTAGATAAGACCTTCCTCCTGTTGAATTTTCTTTTTTGTTCCTGGTGATTTTTAAAAAAAATTTTTTTTAGTTTATTTATTACTGAGACAGAAACAGAGCATGAGTGGGGGAGGGGCAGAGAGAGACGGGGACACAGAATCTGAAGCAGGCTCCAGGCTCTGAGCTGCAGCATAGGGCCCAACATGCGGCTCAAACCCATAAGCCATGAGATTATGATCTGAGCCGAAGTCAGACAGACGCTTAACCAACTGAGCCACCCAGGTGCCCTGTTCCTGGTGATCCTTAAATCAGCCTAATGTGAGGACATTCCAACCTTCTCATTATGTTTTCATCCAAAAGCTTTTCTGAAGCTCAGGTTTTAAACTTTGTTTTTAAATTATTCTAGAGTTAGAACTAAGCCATAAACAAAGAGTCTACATGCTCTTCGGCCAGTTTCCCCTAAGGATAACAACTCACATAAGCATAGTACAATGATCTGAACCAGAAAATGCACTTTGATACAACATTATGAAATTACTTGTATGCTTTATTCAAATGTCATCAGTAACCATGGTAGTGTACTTGTACTGATCCAGGATCCTACAGTGCACTTAAGCTGTCATGTCTCTGTAGTCCTCTTCATTCTTAGATAATTCCTTTCTCTTTCGTGTTCTTAACACTTTTGAACTGTGCCAATCAGTTATTACACAGGTTATTCCTGGATTTGGGTTTGTCTGACATTTTATGACTAATATTTCGATTAGATTATGGTTATATGTTTTTAGCGAGAATACCACGGAAGTGATGTATGACCTTTTCGGTGTATGAGAGCAGGTTTTGCGTGTATCTGATTACCAGTAACACTGCTTTTAGCGCCACACTCTAACCAACTGAGCTACGTGCCCAAACCAGTGCTGCTTTGTCAGGAGATGTAAAGGGCATGGAACAAAGATTAAAACAACTTCCTGAGAAGGAAAGAAAAGAAGGAAAAAGAAAAACGTTGTGAATTAAAGGAACAATAAAATTAAAATTTAAAAAATATGAAGTTGTTTTGGAGACCGTCACTTGGTAGCTGTGAGAGACCTTGTAGAACTCAACTCATTTGTAGAATAAGTAGAATTTGGCTACCCAACCATGCTTCCAACTTATGAGAGTTGATGACAGTGTTTTTAGTCATTAGTATTTCCCCTTCAATGAAATAATATGAAAATTATTTACTTTGAAAGCCATATAATATATTCTATTATATAGCAGCATGTTCAGAAATGGTCTTCAGGCTTACAACATTAGAAATGTAACTATATGTCATATTACCATAGACTCGTAAATATTGAAGCTGTGATTTTAGACCATGTTTCTGAAGGAAGAAATGAGTCCTTGGTGGAACTAGCTTGCATAGAGATATCCTTTATCTCCTGCTCAGGCCAGAGCTGGCAAACAGGACATTGTTGGTGCCGCTCGTTTTTATTAGGATATGACCAATACTTTGTTTGGAAATGCATTCATGCAGTTACTGGTTGTTCATGGGCACAAGGATTTGGGGTAGTTTTCTGGAGGGAAGACCTGGGATTATGTGTTTGGACATTGGCTTACCTAGTTCACTTTGAGGCAAGGTGTCAGTCTTAAGTATGTCTGGGTGCTGACATTTCGGAGAGCCATCAAGCTCACTTCACCATTAACTGCAGTGCATAGGAACATCCAACATATCCAAACACAATGAAGAATATATAGAACATTTAAGTAGACCAGCAAGCTGTGATGGAGTTTTAATTAATAATCCAAATCTTCGCATGAAGGTAAATCCTCCACTGGTGAATTCCATCAAACATTTTCAGAATAATTAATGCCAATCCTTCTCAGAACTTTGAAGAGGAGGATATACCTCCAAACTCATTTTATGAGGCTAGCATTACCCTGATACCAAAGTCAGACAGAGACATCAAAAAAAAAAAAAAAAAAAAGACAACTACAGCGATAGGCTTCAAGGTGGCATTTTAGGAGAATCCTGAGCCCACCTCTCCCACAGATGTGTCAAATCTACAGCTGCATATAGAACAGCCTCCTCGGAAAGAAACCCAAGAACTAGTTGGGTCATTCCTATACATTGAGTAAATGTTTGAGAAATCCCACCACAAAACAGGCAGGAGGGGCTGAAACAATCTCACCACAAACCGTACCCCTGATGCTGTGACCCACAATCAGGAGGGAACTCACAACCCCAGACTTCTCACTGACTAAGCCGCCCCCATCAGCATCTCACTGCTTTGTGCTTTAGAGCTCATCTAAGAAACTATTGCTTAATCCAAGCTTACAGAGATTGACATCTGTCTCTTCTAAGCATAGTCATGGTTCTTACCACATTTATCCATTTCTATGAAATCCAACATCTTACTTTTAATACAACTAAGTCTCCTTCCAGTGCCCTCCTAGCCCCTGAAGACTGATTGTCCCAGACATGTTCTTCAGCTTCACTGAGTTGTCTGAGGGACCAGGAAAGATTCCTCCGGTCAGTCTTGCCAGGCCCCTGACAGGAGGGTGTTTGCTGAACTTTTGCCATCCATCCTCTCTCTCAGATATCCTTTAGGTTCTAGACTCGTACTTGCTGGCTTTAGTTCCCATCTACCTTTTACTAAGCTCTGTGACTCTGAGTGAACCACTGACCTCTCTAGGTCTGTGTTGCAAACAGTGTGGCTTCAGTATCAACAGTAACACCATCCCCTGGGAACCTGTGAGAAATTCAGATTCTTGGTCCCCAGCTCACATATGCTGAATCAGAAACTGGGGTGGGGCCCAGAAATCTATATATTAAAAAATCATCCAGATAATTTAGATATGAGTAGTGAGGCCCAATATCAGCTTATTCAGCTATAATAATTGAAAAGAAAACCCCAAACATCCAAGAGAATCCCAAAATAATATGGCTCTTCTTGTGTATAGCCTCTTCATCCCTGTCCACGGTTTAAGTGCATTAGGGAGCTCCCTTTGCAATCAGCGTTCACTATGCAAGTTCTGTGTTTCAAGTTTAATAATTCTAGGCCTTCCTACAGCTGGTGAGGGAATCCTCAACAGCATAACAGAAAATGTTTCTTCTTCTCTACAGCTTCCAGAACACCATATAATTACTAATGTCATGAAGCCATTCATTCCCATGTTGTGCCAACAAGACAGTCTCAAGAGGCTTCTGGCAATGGGAGGTCGATGCTATTTTCCAGTGTGGGTTAGTTACCCTTAATCTCTGATCTGCTTTTGACCCTGATCTTCTGCCATCCCTGCCTGCTTCAGGAATGATGGGTCAGTATATAACTGCACTCTCTCCAGGGTGTAAATACTTGTGACTCTTCTTTGTAAAGCAGGTAGGATGACATTAGAATCTCCCTCTTTTGCACCTGCATAAGGTAAAGTACGTTAACATGATTCCGCTTAGTCAGTGTGTGAGGCAGGTAGAGGAGTCCTTGATCATTAACATCAGTTGATGATGCTGGGAGTCAGCAAGGCAGGCAGAAGACAGTCACTCTATGGAATGTGGTCACTCTGGAAGGCCTGACACACGGACTGTCAGGAAGATGAGACAGGCCTCCTAGGGCCTCAGCCAGGGGCTCTAATTTAAAGCTGTTTCTCCTGGTTTTGAATGATACTTCAGAAGAATAAGTGATTTTTGTGGAATCTCCTTGCCCAAGAGGAGCATTTATTCTGCACTTGGAATGAGGATTTCTCCCCATGGGAACTGAGACCTGCAAAGTGGGGAATACAGGGGTTTCCTGAATCGAGGAACACCAGACTGTTTTTTAAATTTTTTAATGTTTGTTTATTTTTGAGAGAGAGAGAATGAATGAATGAATGAATCTGGGAAGGGCAGAGAGAGAGAGAGAGAGAGAGAGAGAGAGAGAATCTGAAGTAGGCTCCAGGCTCTGAGCTGTCAGCATAGAGCCTGAGGTGGGGCTCAAACTCGTGAACTGTAAGATCATGACCTGAGCCAAAGTCAGACACCCAACCATCTAAGCCACCCAGGCGCCCCACAACACCAACTTTTCTGGTGCTAAAGCTGTTCCATCTGAAATACTGTCCAACACCTGATGGTTATAGTTAACACCACAGATTTCAAAGAAAAGGAGTGTCCTTTGGAGGGTATTATAGCCTGAACTATGTCCCTCTAAAATTCATATGTTGAAGCCCTAACTTGCAATGTGACTGGATTTTTTTTTTTTAATTTTGAGAGAGACAGAATGTGAGTAGGGAGGAGCAGAGGGAGAGAAACTGGGGCTCAATCTCAAGAACTGTGAGATCATGACTCGAGCTGAAATCAAGAGTCAGACACTTAACTGACTAAGCCACCCAGGTGCCCCTATTTTTGGACATAGGGATTTTAGGAGAATCTGTGTGTCAGGCCTTCCAGAGTGACCACATAAGAATAAGGTTCTAATCCAATAGGTTTAAGAAGAGGAAGAGGCAAGATCATTCTTTCTTCATGCACATGCACCAAGGAAAAGCCATCTAAGGACATAGCAAGAAGGTAGCTAATCAGGAAGTGAGCCCTCATCAGAACCTATCAAAGCTCTCACCTTGATTTTGGACCTTCCAGGCTTCAGAACTGTGAGAAAATAAACTTTTGTTGTTTAAGTCACCCACTCAGTCTATGGTATTTTGTTATGGCAGACTGAGCGGGACAGAGGGGACTTTTTGATTAGATTCTTTCCATTGTCTTCATGAGTCACTAAGTGCTGATATGACTCTTAGGGAAGGACGTGCAGGTGAAAATAAATGAAGAAATGAAGCCAAACTATATAAAGAAGTGTTAACCACTTACAGTAGGCATTACTTATAATATTAAGATAATAATGATGATGTTAATAATGTACTATTTCTATGGGGTGCGGTGGGGGTATAGGAATAACCGGCCTATTCAGAGAGAAGTATGACAACCATGCTAGAACTAGACTATACTTGTATATACTGTAATTCAGACTGTAAGAGATTATAATAATGATGACTTTTTTTAATGTTTTTTATTTATTTATGAGAGACAGAGAGAGACAGCGCGAGCAGGGAAGGGTCAGAGAGAGGGAGACACAGAATCCGAAGCAGGCTCCAGGCTCTGAGCTAGCTGTCAGCACAGAGCCCGATGCGGGGCTCCAACCCACGAACCGTGAGATCATGACCTGAGCCGAAGCTGGAAGCCAGACGCTTAACCAACTGAGCCACCCAGGCACCCCTAATAATGACTTTTAAGGGGCAGCATTGCAAGCGGATTAATATAATGGATCTTGTAGCCAACTGGCTTGGGTTTGAACTCCCCTATGCTACTTACTAGCTTTGTACCTTGAACAAGTTCCTTTACTTCTCTACAACTCACATTCTTCATCTATGAAGTGAGAATAATGAACCCATCTTAAGCATTGTTGTATGGATAGATTTATGATAGATATAAAGTGCCTAGAACAGGAACTGGTGCACTCACTTAATAAATCATCATCATCACCAATCACTATTAGTACTGTGTACTGGGTTCTGTCATTTAAACCTCGCAGAGACCTTGTAATATGTGGCCTATTTCCCTCTGTTTATAAGACTGTCATTATTTCTCCCACCCAAGTACTAACCAGGCCCGACCCTGCTTAGCTTCTGAGATCAGATGAGATCGGGCACGTTCAGGGTGGTATGGCCCTAGATTCATCATTCCTGATAGTAGTATCAGTTGCAACAATATTAATATAAATGCAAATAATCACATTTGTGTGGTAGCTAGTTTTCAAGATTTCCCTTAATGAATCTTGCTTCCTGGCATTCACACATCTTCCAGTGAATAGGATTGACCAATGTAACAAATCCAGTCACCATGTTTGTGAATACCCTCAAGAAGCCCAGTGTGGGGCCCACATGGAGGGAAGGCCTGCCAGTATTCATGAGCTGGCCTGGAATCAGATCCCACAAGTCCCAATCAGCTTTCAGATGACTGCAACTCTGGCAAACCTCTTGACTTAACCTCTTGAGCGTTCCAAAGCCAGAACCACCTAGCTAAGCTGTTCCCAAATTTCTGGCCCTCAGAAACTGAGAGAATAAATGTTTACTGTTGTTTTAAGTAGCCTGTTACAGCAGTTAATAATGTAGTCAGGGATGCATTATAAATATGCCATTTTCCAGAGTGTAATGGAACACATCACAGGTTCTCAGAATTGACACTGATTATTGTCATAAAAAGTAATTCCTATGCCCACCACGCAGCTGGAACTCAGGACCCCAAGAACAAGAGTCACATGCTGTAACAACCAAGCCACCCAGGCACCCCAAATGTAGCCATAACCTTCATGTAATTCAAATGATTGTATTAAAGTGGTGCTTATATTGTCCCGTTTCACAGATGGAAACACCAGTTTTTGTTTTAACAGTAATGCTGTTAAATTATAATAAATATTAAAATAGTACAATTATAATATCACTTAAGGAGTAATAGAGCTCATTTCACAGAGGGGGGAAAAAGTCACCTCTAGAGGTGGCACTATCATTGTATTAATATAGTGCGAACACCACTGACCTGAAGGTGGCAGAAGGGATAGCGGATTTTATAGCATCAGAGTTGGTATTAAACATGGTATCTTAATAACAACAGGCATAGTACAAATAATGATGAGATTTTGTTCTAAATTAATTATACTTCAATACAATAATTATGAAATTAAGTAAAATGGTTAACAAGTGTATGGTATGTTTGTGGTATGGTATGATGTATGGCATAGGAAGTGGGGGGGGGATAGGGTATAATTTAGATAACAGTCACACTGGCACCAATAGTCCCAATTAATAGCTGAGGGTGGAGAGCTCAGCCCATCCTGCCAGTAGGGCAAGTGCCCATGACAATCGTGGCTTTTTTTTTTAATGTTTATTCATTTTTGAGAGACAGAGACACAGTGTGAGCAGAGGAGGAACAGAGAGAGAGGGAGACACAGAATCTGAAGCAGGTTCCAGGCTTTGAGCTGTCAGCACAGAGCCCAACACAGAGCTCAAATCAACGAACCGTGAGATCATGACCTGAGCTGAAGTTGGACAGTTAACTGACTGAGCCATCCAGGCACCTTGACAATCATGTTTTTTTTTTTTAATGTTTTATTTATTATTGAGACAGAAACAGAGCACGAGTGAGGGAGGGACAGAGAGGGAGACACAGAATTGGAAACAGACTCCAGGCTCTGAGCTGTCAGCACAGAGCCCGACATGGGGCTTGAACCCACAAACCATGAGATCATGACCTGAGATGAAGTCAGATGTTCAACTGACTGAGCCACCCAGGCTCCCCAACAATCATGGTTTTAACCCGACCTTGCCATAGTGTCAACACCTGCCACTTTGTGTCATATTTATTTTCCAGCAAAGTGCTTGGGGCCGGGAATCCTCAGCCCTGCCACATTCCTCTTGTCCTCAGGGTTTCATATCCACTGGTGGTTCCTCTGGTGGGGGAGGTAGACCTCATGGAGGGCAGACCACATGGAATGATGGGATACAGAAGTGCTGGGGTGGATGCTGACAGAATGGTCCCCTGCCTGTTGGTTCTCCGCTATTGTCCCTCCCCACCACACGGCCTGCCCACAGCAACCAGGAGACTGAGTAAGGTGACAGCATTGACTTTGTGGACACTGGAGAAGGATGCAAGTCAGATACACTGGGGATAGGAAGGATGGCGTGGTTGGAGGAGAAAGGATTAGGGCTTAGGTGTGCTAAAGTGTGGGGAGGAGCATTAAATCTTGAATTAGGGGACTATAACCAACCCTCTCTCCCTCCCTCCCTCCCTCCCTCCCTCCCTCCCTCCCTCATCCCCTGCCCCAGGAGTTTTAGCTCACTCGGTGTGGGGCGCTTGGTCAGCCTTGATGCTATTACTATCATTCATTCTTCCACTTAACAAACTTACACTGTGTGAGTGTCTACTTTGTGCTAGTGCTGTGCTGGGTGCCCTGAAGACAGCAGGAAGGAGACAAAGTCTGGACATCATGGTGTTGACAGTCCAGTGGGGAGGGGGGATGATAAACCAAACCAGAAACATTTAATATCAGGTCAGATCGTGGTTCCTGCAACACAAATACAGTAGAAAATAGGAACTGATCCCAAGAAGTGTGTTACTCCACATATAATGGTGGAGATGGTGGTGGCATCCAAAGAACAGAGAGGGCAGCAAGCTGCAGCATGGGCATTGGGAAGCAGAGTGCTCTCAGAGAACACAGCTGAGCAAAGGCCCAAAGTGGAATAAGCTTCCTTGGTGTCAAGAGCAGCCAAAGGTGAGCTGCTGACAAATAGTAAAAATGCTGACCAGCTACAACTGCAGGCTCTCCAGACCGCATACCCCCTTTTATTATAGCTGTAACTTTACACTATAAACATTAAATGTAAACACATAAAGATATAAATAACTGAAGTGTTGTGTGAAAGTCTGATATAAAGCTTACATAAGTCAATAATCATACATGTTATATAAATAAACATTTTAATATACAATAAATATAATCTGCTATATATTGTAAATATACATTACTATAATATGTAGTAATATGCACATATAAAATTATACAAACCTATTTATAGATATTTAGAATCTAATATCTAATAATCTTTTATCAAATATAATTTAAATTATCATGGTAAAACATAACACTTTTTTGAGATTCATCCATATTGTAGCTTGTGTCAATAAATCACTCCTTTCTCTGTGTAAGTAGTATCTCATTGTATAGACGTCCTACAATTTACTGAATTATTCACCCACTGCATTTGAGTTGTTCCCAATCTTTTGGCAAGTGAATATAGTTTCTGTCAGCATTTGAGTTGATACATAATTTTTCATTTCTCTAGGTTAAATACTGAGGAGTGGGATTGCTGGCTGGGTGACAGTATATGGTTAATTTTATAAGAACCTGCCAAATTTTTGTTCGCGTGGACATATCATTTTATCTTCCCAACAGTAACACATAAGTGTCCACTGTTCTGCATCCTTGACGACTTTTGGTACTATTTTAAGAAAAAATTATTTTAAGCCATCCTAAGTGTATAGTAGTAACTCATCAAGGTCAATTTGCATTTTCCTAATGATGTTGAGCATCTTTTCATCACCTTATTTTTATCTGTTTCATACAACCATGTGGATGAATCTCAAATACATCACAAAATGAAAGATGTCAGACTCAAAAGGATGCATACATATGTATATACAGATACACATATGTTTCTATAAAACTGTGGGAAAAGGCAAAACTATAGGGACAAGAAACAGATCAAATTAGTGACTGCAAGAGGCTGGAAGTAGGGAGATTGCCTAAAAAGGGATAGAAAGGAATTTTGGGGAGTGAACAAAATGTTCTCTGTCTTGTGGTATTGATTGCATGATTGTCATTTGCCAAAACCCCAGAATTCTACACTAAAAAGGATGAACACTATTCTACATAATACCTCAATAAATCTGACTTAAAAATTATCTCATAATATCATAATATATATAGAGAAATAAGTGAAATTAATTGACACAAAAATGTTTCCCACTGTGAGGTTTGGGCACAGCCATACACATGTTGGTCAAATGCTTGTGTCCATTTACAAACAGTAATGTTATTAATCACAACAGGATACCCTCATTGGTCTCCACTAGCCCTGTTCCCTTATTCAGCCTTGGTTAAATTACTTCATTCTCCATAATTCCATTTTACAGGTCAACTGAGGCCCAGGGGGAAAGTTTGCTGAACTGGCCCAGAATCCCTCAGCAGATCAGTGCTGGCACCAGGATTTGAATCCACATCCACAGCCTTCTCTTTTCTGGTTGTAATGGGAATCTCAGCCTGGGCCCCTCAGAACCTCCCCAGCCCACTCTGGGTCACTGATTCCCCAGAGGGGTGTATGAGGCAAGGACCTCATCCTCATCCCTTCTCCCTCTTCCAGGTTTCCTGTCCATGTAAACAGTGGGGATGTGGAAAAGTAATGCTGGAGAACTTGGCAGTAGCCATACAGCAGCCTCATGAAGCAATATGGACGATGGGGAATCAGCATAATGTCAGTGGAGACCAACAGGGAAAAGCAAACACTACCGGGATTTAATGGAGGGCTCACAGATACTCTTAATGGGATAATGGACATGTAGGTACTACAGAGCGGGATAGTGGAGGCTTTAAAATGCAGATGTGTAATATGGAGTTTAGGGTGCCTTATCAGTCATTGCCCTTACTTGTGGGGAGGGAGGCAGGTTAATGGCACTTACCAGTGTTCAGAGAAGGTACTGAGGAGATCACCACATGCTGGGCTGAGAATAGTTACAAACACTGCTAGATGGGGAAACAGGAGATAGTCACCATTGTTGCAATGGACAAGTAATGGAGGTGATCACAAACCATCCTACTAGGAATGTAGTGAAAGTATTAGAAGATATTATTAATAATTGGATTAGGTGAGGTATATCACAGCTTTCTATTCTGAAGATTGTAGAAAGTGGTCATCAGTTACTACTTACGTGAAAAGTGAAACAAATGGGGAGTATGGAAGTTACTAGGTTTTGTCACAAGTGAAGTAACAGACTTCATGATGGAGGTTTGTGGAAGAGGTAATGAGATCTACAGACACTATTTCCTGGAATTAAAGAGAGGTGATAAACACAGTACTGAGTGAAAGAGGGATAATGGGTGTATAGATACTGTGTTATAGTAGGGTAAGATGGGGGTCTTCAGACACTCTTGAGGGGGCCAGCAAACAGTCCTAAATTGAAGCATAATGGTAGGCTGCAAGACATTTAGTGAAGCCCTGGATACAGTACTGGATGAAGTAAAGGGGGTTAACAGTGGGTCATCCACCATACACTGTTCTAAGATAGGAAAAAGCTATGGTGGAAAATCAGATACTGTGAAAGGGTGAGATGAAGAGAGCTAATGATAGGTCAGACAGTGATCTAAAGTAGAGTGATGGGATGTCAAATTTGGGTGAGGGGGTTCAGGGGAATTTCCAGCATTGCCCCCTGACAAGGTTCTGTCCCCATCCTGAACCGCCATGCTATTGTTCACAAAGGCAACAGCACCTTGCACAACCCCACTACTTCCCATTCCCAGTTGTTACCAGTGGACTGACCTGGAGGAACCATTCTACTATTTCCAACTTGGCTGCCCAACAGCTGAGTGTTCAGTCAGACCCTCTGCCTGCATTTGAGAGACCACTGCTGCCAGTCTAGGGTCAGACACCTAACTTCCAGGAAGGTCTGCCCTGTTTGCTCTCAGCCCCTTCATACTATTAGCTTTGGGCCTGTCAACACATGAGTAGTGGGTCTGCAGGTGAGGGTCTGGGGTGGGGTACGATTGTGCATGCTGACGCAAAGTGAGCAGGCTCTTCTGCAATGAATTTGAAGCTGTGAACCACACAATCATGCAGGAGATCCTTAACACCAAGCATCTCTGTGGGATGTGCTCCACCTCAGTTTTCCCTTCTTGAAATTGGCTGGCATCAGGCCAAAAAATTTATGATAATGTTTTAGCCTTGGGACCAGGAAGGAGGCAGAGCCCAGGTAAAAACTGGAGCTGAAAAAGCATGGTGTTTTAGGCAAGTTGGTTCTTCCCATTGCAGCACTGTATGCTGCAATATAGAAAAGATCAAAGAAAAGTTGTGATAAGCAGGGTCAACATTCTGGTGTGCATTCATGGGATACCCGTTGTCAGGCACGGGTCAAGGTTCGCAGCGGTGAGCAAAACAGGGAAAAACTAGCATAAGACCCATAGACAAGTAAAATATGCAGGGGATCATGGCAATAAGTGCTACGAACAAGGATAAAGGATGGAGGGGAGAGTTGAAATTTTAAACCAGGTAGGAAAACACAGGGAAAGCCTCTATGAAGAGGTGCTGTTGGAAGATACGAAGGAGTTAATCACACAGATATGAGGAATCTTGTTCTTCAAAGAGGGTGCTGTAGATGCAAAGGCCCTGAGGCAGTACCTGAACTGATATGTTTGAGGCAAATGGGGAGAAAGTGTTTGTGGAAGCCATGGTATAAAGATGGACACAGAGAAGACATAAACAAATGCTGAGGTTTGTTTTAATATGAGTTTCTCATTTGTTATTATAAAAGTCAGGTCATTAAGGCAGGCACATGAACTGGAAAGAACTATGACAACAAAAGGGAGATGGTGATGAAAAGTTGACCAAAATGACCTGAAAATTCTTACTTCAGAAGCTTTCTTGCGGATAGCGGAGGTTCACAAAACACTATGTTCGGAGCTAAATGAGAAAATGGCAGTCAGCCGAAATTAATGTTTAGCACTAATGCAATTATGTGAGTGTCCAAAGATAATGTGCTAGGGACTCATGAAGGTCAAATACACTTTAGTGGTAGATGTTAAGGGGCGAGGGTTACAAGTCATGATGCTAGAGGATAATGGGTCAACATACATTCTAAGGTTTATGTCTGTATACCTAAAGAACTTTTCCACTAAGTTATCTCTTTCTTGATGGAAACACTCAGTGGGGGACTGGATACACACAACCATGTTAGATTTAACAGAAGAAAGAGAAAACACCCAAAACTCTTTTAGACAATGTGTTCTGCAGCAAACATCTTACAGAACTTAACGTCTGTCACTATCATATAGATTATGTTGCTCTACCATTCAACCTGTTGACACTCTACCTATTCTACAGTAAACAGGATTATCATTAACACAACTTAATATAACCTCTCCTATGCAGAAGCTGTTAACAGTGTTCCATCATATTTTTCACAAGAAGCCTTCTTCTAATCTATCAATTTTCCCAGTATGAATGCCTCAAGGTTTAATGAAGGTGGTGATAATGTGGGAAAGGCCCTCTTCATTCAGGGTCCTCTTCTGTACAGTGATGTGTGACACTTTGATGCAGTATTTGTACTTATGATAATATGCATATTTTTCTGTTAACAAATTCAATGATATACAATCAGACCTGATCTTACTAAGGTTTTCTCACACTGTCCTTCTCAAGTATGAATACTCTGATGGACATTGAGCACAGACTTCTGGACGAAGCCTTTCCCACAGACTACACACTTATAGGGTTTGTCTCCAGTGTGTGTTGTCTGATGTTTATTCAAATTCGACCTGTCTGTGAAAGCCTTCCCACACTCAGCACAAACATAAGGCTTTTCTCCTGTGTGAATTCGCTGATGCACTTGGAGTTGTGATTTCTTAGTGAAAGATTTGCCACAGTCACTGCATTCATAAGGTTTTTCTCCAGTGTGGATTCTATGATGTATGATCAACTCTGACTTCTGTCTGAAGGTCTTTCCACATTCAGAACAGATATAGGGCTTTTCTCCAGTATGGGTTTTCTGGTGTTTACTGAGATTTGACCTGCCACTAAAGGCTTTCCCACACACAGCACACACATAAGGTTTTTCTCCTGTGTGAATTGGTTGATGCACCAGGAGCTGAGATTTGGAGGTGAAGGATTTCCCACAATCACTGCATTCATAAGGTTTCTCTCCAGTATGAATTCTCTGATGTGTGATGAAGTTTGATTTCCGGATGAAAGCTCTACCACACTCACCACATACATAAGGTTTCTCTCCTGTATGAATTTTCTGATGCACAATGAGTATTGATTTCTGGTTGAAGGCTTTCCCACATTCATGGCATTCATACTGTCTTTCTCCAGTATGAATTTTCTGGTGTATATTGAGGTGTGACTTTTGGGTAAAGGCTTTTCCACAAGTACCACATTCATAAGGTTTCTCTCCAGTATGAATTCTCTGGTGTGTGATCAAGTCTGACCTTTGTGTAAAGGCCTTTCCACATTTAGGACATAGATAGGATTTCTCTCCTGTATGAGTTTTCTGATGTGTAATGAGGTTTGACCTGTTAGTGAATGCCTTCCCACATTTAGCGCACATATAAGGTTTCTCTCCTGTGTGAATTCGTTTATGTACATGGAGCTGTGATTTGGAGGTAAAGGATTTCCCACAGTGACCACATTTATAAGGTTTCTCTCCAGTATGAATTATTTGATGTGCAATCAAGTGAGCCTTCTGGATAAAGGCTAGTCCACATTTTATGCATACGTAAGACTTTTCTCCTGTATGAATTCTCTGATGCACTGTGAGTGCTGACTTCTGAGTAAAGGCTTTTCCACAATCACTGCATTCATAAGGTTTTTCCCCAGTATGAATCCTCTGATGTATAATCAGTTCTGACCTGTACGTAAAGGCCTTACCACATTCAGTACATATGGAAGATTTCTCTCTAATTTGAACCTTCTTATGTGTAATGAGGTTGGAACTATTGTTGAAGATCTTTCCATATTCAGCATATATAAAGGGTTTCATTCTTGTGTGAATTCTTTGATGTACCTGTAGCTGTGACTTAGAAATGAAGGACTTCCCACAGTTATTGCATTCATATGGTTTTTCTCCAGTATGAATTCTTCGGTGTGCAATCAAGTGTGTCTTCTGGATGAAGGCCTGTCCACATTCAATACATATATAGGATCTCTCGCCTGTGTGAATCTTCTGATGCATCTTGAGTGTAGACTTTTGTGTAAATGCTTTGCCACAATCACTGCATTCATGGTGTCTCTCTCCAGTATGAATTTTCTGGTGTATACTGAGATCGGAGTTATAAGAGAAGCCTTTTCCACATTCACTGCATTCATAAAGTTTTTCTCCAGTATGAATTCTCTGATGCCTTAAGAGAGAAGATACTTGGAAAAAAGCTTTTCCACATTCACTGCACTTATATGGCTTCTCTCTAGTATGGGTTCTCTGATGTGTAATGAATTCTGGCTTCTTTACAAAAGCCTTCCCACAGTCGATGCACACATAGAGCTTTTCTCCTGTATGAACTTTCAGATGTACCCTGAGCTGTGACTTCTGGGTGAAGATCTTTCCAAATTCAGCGCATCCATAAGATTTTTCCCCAGTATGAATTTTCTGATTTTGAGAGGGTGATTGTTTATAGCTGAGGATTTTTCCACATTGATTATGGTCCCATAACTTCTCCCCTGTTGGAGAACACTCAGGGTCAGTAGAGAAAGAAATTTTACCATATTCAGTAATCTTATTCATGTT
The DNA here is from genome assembly GCF_006229205.1 of Suricata suricatta. Lineage (NCBI taxonomy): Eukaryota > Metazoa > Chordata > Mammalia > Carnivora > Herpestidae > Suricata > Suricata suricatta. The sequence continues at coordinate 44,203,673 of NC_043715.1, read as the reverse complement.
CTTTGATGCACTGTTTCTATAATAACTGTGTAAATCTAAATTATCCTTCAAAGCATTTCCAAAGGAATCACCTTGATGGGCTCTTTTGGGGGAAAGAATGCTTTGGCTCACATGGATTATTTTTCTAATGTCCTTATAGTCATAATCTTTCTTTGTAATCAGTATTTTCTTGACAAAAGCAACATCTCTTAAAGATTTGTTTTCTCTTTGCTGATAGCTTTCTGTCTGGTCACCAATCTGCCATAATTCTTCTAGAATGAAATACAACAAAATATCACTTGTAGCATCACCTTCCTTCTCAATGTAGAAAAGTAGCATTTTCATGAATTCTCTGCTGTGAAGTTTGCAATCGAAACTCTCCTTCACAAAGGAGAATGATGTTTTAGCTGAAAGAACAGCTAGCAGAGGTTAGAGGGGAGGGACATATGGATCATCCAAGGTGAATACAGGGAAAAGGGTGAGGGTAACTCATTTGAGGAGGATGCTGGTAACAGTGGTGTTAGGAAACATTCTGGGATACAATCAAATGGTTAGAAGAAATAACCTTTATGAACATAATCCACCATGGACAGAAGTGGGAAAAGGCAAAACCCAGGATACTTAGCACAGTAACATTTATATAATAATACATACTCCAAGTCACTTTAAATTTTAAAAGAATATGCATGAATTAAAAAATGTTTCCATCACATAAAACAATTGCCTATGGTAAGAAGTGAGATAGGTGTAGGGAAACGAAAGAAATAGAAATAAATAAAATATAGAAGTCCCTTCCCTTATCTGAAGGAGACATGTTCCAAGACACTCAGTGGATGTCTGAATCCTCAGATAGTACCAAACCTGATATATTTTTTTATTCAGTGAAGAATATTTTAGCTTTTCACTTAAAGGAAGCTCTTTATGGTTTCTCTTTGGCATACCTCAACTGCCACCATCACTACTTTTGTGCTCTGGAGCCACTGTTAAGTAAATAAGGGTTACAGAAGCACTGCAATATCATGATAGTCAATCTGATAACCAAAATAGCTACTAAGTGACTAGTGAACAGGTAGTATATACAGTGAGGATATGCCAGACAAAGGAATGATTCAACTCCTGGGCAGGATGGAGTGGGATAGCACAGGATTTCACAATGCTACTCAGAAAGGCACACAATTTAAAACATGAATTGTTTATTTCTGGAATTTTTCATTTAATATTTTCAGACAATGGTTGACTATGGGTAACCAAAACCAAAGAAAGTGAAACTGCAGATAAGGGCCAACTAATGTCATAGAGAATCTTTACCCAGACTGTTAACGACAGTGTGTCCTGAATGAAGACCACAGTTAAACTCAAACTTCATCATGTGAAGTACAGAAATAAAGCAATCACAAAAATCAGGCAATGAGGCAGAGAGACCCCAGTTAGTATGACATCAACCAATATTGGAAGGAAACATCAGAAAAGTACTTCTAAAGGTTAAGTGACAATTACCCCCAAGTCATTAGTTAGGTGAAAAGCATGAGGAATAGGGAAATAAGAAATCTTATGTCAGTGCTTATGGAGAAAATAGGAAGAGAGCCTGGTTGTTGATAATATTCTGAAGCATCATCCCATAGTAGAAAAAAAGAAATGATAGAGGACTGCCAGGAATGGGAGTGTGACATATTAAGTTTGAAAGAAAGCAGATCCGTGAATGCCTGAAGGCATAAAGAATCATGGACAATGGGGAAGACAGAAAGAAAAAAAAATCCTTAATGAGGCAGATTGACATGTAATCCAGACTTCAAAAAGCCAAAGAAGGAGATGTTTAGAAATGATGAAAGCATTTAGTTATTTGAGAGGCCAATGGCAAGGGTCCTCAAGCAGTAGGGAAAAAAAAAAAAATTACAGCCTTTCAGAAGAGTTCCCTTGATCACATATAAAAGATGCCAGTCTTTTTCAAGACAGCTGAGATCTGGTCCCCCCTCTCCCTTCTGTCTGGGTCACTCTCACTCACCTGGACAGCTCTGATGTGGGCTCTCACCCTTCAATACCCATGGCTCCTTTCCTTGCTCCAACATGAAAACTTCTGGTTGGGGAACATCATACCCTGTTTATGAGAAATGATAAAGGACCAGATCCAGCTAATTGTGTTTCAAAATTCAAGCAATAGTCTTGTTCAATGAAGTTTTGTTTTTCAGGAACATAACCATGTATTTCTGAGAACAGAGTTTTATTCAGAATGCCTAAGGGGATAAAGAACCCTAGACAAATCAAGGTCAAAAACATGACATACTTCAGATGTCCCACAGCATTCAGCAACGGAGAACAGAAACACTCAGTGTGGATCCGAGTAACTGTGCTTACCCACTGAAAGCAGGTGACTGTAGGTCTCCAGCATCACATCCCGGTACAAGTTTCTCTGAGCAACGTCTAGATGCTGCCACTCCTCTCTGCTGAAATCTACAGCCACATCCCTGAAGGACACCGATCCCTGTTAAGAGCACATTCCTGTTCAATGTAAATAGTTTGGAGGATGGAGAGACTAGGAGTATGTAATGTGAGTTTTGTTGTTATTAATTCACTTCCTCTTTTGAAAAACCCACCTCCCATCTCCCTAACATTTTATTATGGAAAATTTTGAACATACAGAAAATTTAAAAGAATTTACAGAGTTAAAACCTGTTTCCTAACCACTTAGGATCTATCATTAACATTTTGCTCTATTTGTTTTATCATACATTTATCTGCCCTTTTATCATCAATCCATCTTATTTTTATGCAGTTCAGAGTAAAGTGTAGAAGTCAGTATTATTTCATCCTAAATATGTTCGAATGCAAATCATTAACTAGAGTACACTACTTACCTTTCTTAAGGTAAAATTTTCTCACAATGAAATCTACAAATCCACAATGAACATTTGAAGTTCTGATAAATGCATATACCTGTGTAATACAGGAACTTTTAAAAAAATGGCATTTAATTCAGGGTGCATGTTAAATATCTAGGTTTACACAACCATTTTGTGGGAGAAAGAAATCCAATAAAGAATTTCTGCTGTTTGTTCTATACTACAGTCAGTCAATTACTTGTTTTTCAAAACTGAAGATAGAAATAGGCTCTCTCTCAGATGATACAGTGATACAGTTTCTGAGCAATTTAGGACCAGCCATTACGCTAGTCCTGAGAACAAAGAAATGTATTATTTATGTTCCTAATCTTCTAGCAACTTAAAAGACCTAAGATTTAAAAGAAGGGAAAAAATAGACACAAGTTCACGAAAGTGTCAAAAAGTAAAATCTCTTATGTGGAACACAGTGAGGACCCAAGAAAGGAAAAAGTATATTTGACATGGGGCAGTAAATTTTTATTAGTTGAATTTAAGGTGAAAGATAAGTGTAATACAGAATGAGGGGTAAGGGAGATCCCTTCCCAGAGAAGACAGAAGCAAAGGCAAGGAGATAGGAAAATACACAAGGAGTTTGGGAAATACACATAGCTCTATATAATGGAGAGAAGTCTGCAAAAAGTGGTTATGGAAAAAACAGCCTGATCATAAAACAAGGACTTTTTTTTTTTTTTTTACTTTTAGTAAAGGTAATTAAGGTAATCAGATTAATGTGAATTTTTTCCATAGAAGATCCCTATTGCAGGATAACTAACCAATTAAATGATGAAGGAAAGTTTTTTAGAGAACAATTCTAGCAAATAAATGAAGAAGTCAGGATAGAATTAGAATATTATAATTTTGTAATTCCTAATGAAATAATAAATTTATTCAGTAATCATTAATAGTTGCTTAGCTGTTTCAGATGAAAGGCTGAAGAGAAGTTTACAATGGATGGGCCAGCTAATAACATCTACATTCAATGATATATTTTAATATCACAAGAAAAGAGATAACCAAATACTAATGTGCCTCCTGACATGATATTGTAACTGACTTCATTATACCATCAAGTATTCTTAACAAAGAAAAAGAAAACTCCAACCTGAATCTCATTAAACCTCTAGATCTAACAAATAATTCACAAAGTGAAAGTAAGAGAAACATATTGAACAATATTAAGACTGAAATGTCAGCTAAATTCAGAAGGCAGCAAATGACCCATTTCTCCAAAAACACAAATTATAAGGGCACTTCGGTGGCTCAGTTGGTTAAGTGTCCAACTCTTGATTTTGGCTCAGATCATATTGCAGTTCATGGGCTCGAGCCCCACACTGGGCTCTGCACTGACACCACAAAGCCTGCTTGGGATTCTCTGTTTCTCCCTCTCTCTCTATCAAAATAAATAAGTAAACTGTAAAAAATAAATAAATTATAACAGAAAAAATAATAGAAGGGAAGATTTTTTTTTTTATTAAAAGAAACTTCAGAGTCATATTAACCAAATGCAACTTATAGACCTTGTTTGGCCCTTCATTAAAACAAACCAACATTAAAAAGATATTTATGACAACTTAAAAAAACTCAAACAATACAGGTATTAGATGATGTCTAGGAATTATTGCTGTTTTAGATATGAAAATGGCTTAGTGGTTATGTTAAACAAAAAGAAGAAAAAGAATTCTCATCTCTTAAAGACACATGTCAAAGAATTTACAGATAAGATATGATGTTGGGATTTGCTTTAAAATAATCCAACAGCTTAGGGAGGGGGAGGGTGGTTTTAGATGGAATTAAAATGTCAGAATATTGATAACTAATAAAGCTAGGTGGTAGGCACAAGAAATACAAGGGTTCCTGATAGTATTCTCTCGACTTTTGTATACATCTACTTTTTTTTTTCCCATAATAAAATGTTTTTTAAAAACATGATCCTCCAGGGGTGCTTGGGTTGCTGAGTCGGTTAAGTGTCTGCCTTCAGCTCATGTCATGATCTCACAGATAGTGGGTTCGAGCCCCGCATCAGGCTCTGTGCTGACAGCTCAGAGCCTGGAGCCTGCTTCAGATTCTGTGTCTCCCTCTCTCTCTGCCCCTCCCCTGCTCACATTCTGTCTCTCTCTCTCTCGAAGATAAATAAACATTAAAAAAAACTTTTAAAAAGCCACGATCCTCCATATTAAAAAAATTTCATCTGTAAATGCATAATTGAAGGAATGGCTATTTCTACCTAAACTTACGAATGTTTTAAAAAAGGATTATTGAGACCTGAATACCCACACTCTGCAGTTTATAGAAACAGTACACAGAAAATAATCAATGATATATAAGAAACAAACAATAGGAGCTAATCAATATTTATAGAATATTCCAACTAACAAGAGTGGAGTACACATTCTTTTCAAACACCCACAGAACCATGACCAAGAGAGACCATAACCTACGCTGTGAAACAAACGTCAACAAATTTAAAGAATTAAAATAACACATAGCATCTTTGACCATATGGAATCAAACTAACAATAACAAAGACAAAAAAAAATCTGCAAAGGAATTACACTACAAAATAGTAACAAAAGCTATATAGAAAGCCACAAAATATTTGGAAATGAAGTAACACATTTCTAAATAACCTATAAATCACAGAGAAATTCTCAAAACAAATTTAAAAAATACACAGAACCAAAAGAAAGTGAAAATATATAAAAATCTGTGGGATGCAGATAAACCAGTGCTGGGGAAGTTTATAGCATTAAATGTTTACATTAGAAAAGTAGAGACAATCCAATTTTAAAAATGGGCAGAGGATTTGAATAGACATTATTCCAAAGACATATAGAAGGCCAAAAGGAGCTCACATCACTAATCATCAGGGAAATGCATATCAAAACCACAATGAGATCCTTACACCCGTTAGAATGACTATTATCAAAAAAACGAAACAAAAAATAAGAAATAACAAGTACTGATGAGAATGTGGAGAAAAGGGAATCCTTGTGCACTGTAGGTAAAAATGCAAATTGGTGCGACCACTATAGAAAACAGTATGGAGGTTCCTCAAAAAATTAAACCCAGAACTATCATACGATCCAGCAATTCCATATCTGGTTATTTATCCAAAGGAAATGAAAACAAACTCAAAAAGATGTATGCACCCCTCCATGTTTACTACAGCATTATTGATAATAGCCAAGACATGGAAGCAACCTGTGTCCACCAGTGGATGAATGGATAAAGAAAAAATGTGGTTTTATATATGTACAATGGGACATTATTTGGCCATAACAAAAGGAGTCTTGCCATTTGCAACAGCATGGATGGGCCTTGAGGATACTAAGCTAAGAGAGAGAAGTCAGAAAGAGAAGAACAATTACCATATGATCTCATTTATATGTGACTCTCAAAACAAAAAACCTAAAGTCACAGATACATAGAACAGATTGGTAGTTACCAGATGATGAGGAAAGGGTAGTGGGCAAAATGGGTGAAGGCAGTCGAAAGGTAAACTTTCAGTTATAAGATATAATATGTCATGGGGCTATAATGTTACAGCATGGTGACACAGTTAGTAATACTGTAATGTACACTGCAAGCTGCTAAGAGTAAATCTTAAAAGTTTTCATCACACACAGAGACAAAACTGTAACTATGTGCAGTAACGAAAGTTAACTACACTTACTGTGGTGATCATTTCACAACATATACGAACATCATATTAGGTTATATACCTGAAACTAATATGTTTTATGTCAAGCATGTATCAAATAAAAAAAAAGGAAAGGGGAAAATTGTTAAATCAGTAATCTGAATTCCTACCTTAAGAAACTACAAAAAGAAGAGCAAAATAGACTCAAAGCAAGAAGAAAGAAAATAATAAAGAGCAGGCATCAATAAAATTAAAAACAAAAAATTTTAAAACACAGGAAAAAAATCAATAAAACACAATGCAAGTATTTGAAAAAAATTAATAAGATTGATAAGCTTTGTTGACTGAGGGGTTAGTCAACAGACTGGCAAAGATAAAAACAAGATACAAATCACCAATGTCAGTAATGAAATAAGTAGTATTGGGGCACCTGGGTGACTCAGTCAATTAAGGATCTGACTCTTGATTTCAGCTCAGGTCACGATCTTGCAGTTTGTGAAATAGAGCCTCAAGTTGGGCTCCATGCTGTCAGCTTGGAGCCTGTTTGGGATGCTCTTTCTCCCTCTCTCCCTCCCCCTCCCCCACTTGCATGAACGCTCTCTTTCTCTCTCAAAATAAATGAAATCTTAAAAAAACAAAGAGGAAAAATACTACAGATCCAGCTGCCATTTAAAGGCATCTACAAATCACTTCTCAGCCTCTTGGCTAAGATCAAGTGTAAAGGGAAATATAGAGAATACAAAAACTCAATGCTAATAAATCCAAAAACTTAGAAGAAATGTATCACTTCTTCAAAAACCACAAACTAACAAAACTCAACTCTTATGGAACAGAAAAGATGATGATCCTATAACCATTAAATTAAATTTTTAATTTAAAGCTCCTAAATAAAAGAAATCTCCAGGCCCAGAATGCTTTATTAGAGAATTCAACTAAATATTTAAAGAAGAGTTAGCCTTACTTTTACAGTCTTATCCAGAAAACAAAAGAGAATCCTTCCCAACTAATTTTGTGGGGCCAGCATTACACTGATATCAAAATTAGACAGACAGTACAAAAAAGAAAACTACAGATCACTATCTCTCATGAACTTAGATACAAACATCCTCAAAAAAATTAACAAATTACAACCAGTAATGAAAAAAAAAGAATCACATACCACCACTGTACTGTTTCACAATGTCCTTTGAGGATCTATAATAGTTTCAAAATAAATAAAAACTTAAAGAAAGTGTATTCTTAGAACATTTTGGAATAGACAAGAGTGGAAAATAAGTCATAAAACCCACTGTATAATTCATGTGCGAGAATATGAATTTCTTACTTAACTTAAGGCTGGAGTAGTAAAGCCATAGAAGGAAATAATATGAAAGAGACAAAATTGATAGGTGAGAAAAAGGGACTCAAATAATTATCAGTTATTAGTTCCATCCAACTGTAGATTTTGGTGTCACAGATGGACTTAAGGATTAGGGGAGGAGGTTAAGGAAGAAGACAAGAAATAATGATTTAAATTTTGTATGTATTGAAATTTAGGTAATAAGACATATATAAGGGTGCATACTAAGTATGCTGAATAGAGAGCTAGTTGAAGATGAAGATTCGGGAGTTTTATGTACAGAGCAGGCCACCTGATTCAGGGGAGGGAATGAGCATAGAGGAAAGAGAAAGTAGCTCTCTCTCTTTGGAAAGTACATCTGCGATATTCGTGGCTTTTAATGACCAAAATTACGGTATTTGAAAGCTATCTTTTTATTTCTTCATTTAATTGTGTTCACAGATTATAGTCTGCTTCTTTATGATGTGTTGTTTATGGGGCTTAAGACACTGTTATTTCTTTGAAAATGTTCCCTATATATTTGCAAAAAATACATGTGCTCCAATTTCTCTCTTTCACATACTGGCATAGTCATACCCTACATACACCAAAACCCCAGCCCCCAAACCCAACGTCATCAGAATTTAATGGGGAATGAAGAAGATGTCATATTAGTAGCTTTGACTCCTTACCAAATGAGCTTCTTATAAACAGTTTGTCCAGGAAAAAATCTCCTCATTCAAAGATAATAATAAACATCTCCTGATGTACAAAGATACTATAAGTAAAAAGAATGAGAGAAAAAAAAGAAGAAATTAAAAAGAACATGCTAGAAATAAATTGTCACATGACAGAAGAAAACACATTCACCATGATTTCAAGGAATTCACTAAAACAAAAACCTACCTAACATAAATAGGAATCTAAGAGTCCAAGGAAGAAATAATGGAAAATCAGGCTAAAGCAAATTGTTATTCAAATTTTTGAAAAATAAATTGGCAGCACTCTGTAAAGAAGTGAAAAAGAAAAAGCAACACAAAAATGGAGGTCTCTCTGAAAGCAATAAAACACCATGTGAAAACACAAAAAGCAACAAGGATACGATTAGGACAAGTAAGCAATATGAAACTTTTAGAGGAAAATAGAAAAAACATATAGTTTAATAAAAACATCTAACAAAAGAATACTTAAAGTTGAAACAGAACTTTTATCACTTTTCACAGTATAAATTTATTAGATATTGTCTAAAGAGAAAATATTTTTTAAAATATTTTATTTATTTTTGAGAGAGTGAGAGAGAGACAGAATGAGCAGGGGGGGTCAGAGAGAGGGGGAGACACAGAATCCAAAGACAGGCTCCAGGCTCTGAGCTGTCAGCACAGAGCCCAATGCGGGGCTCGAATCCACAAACCGTGAGATCACGACCTGAGCCAAAGTCGGATGCTTAACCTACTGAGCCACCCAGGCATCCCTAAAGAGACAAGATTTAATTCAAGAAGTTAACATGTCAAAGATCACACTAAAAGAACCAACCATACAAAAAAGAAACCAAACCTTCCAAATTACTGGAAGGGACAAAAAAAAAAGCAAGAATATAGGGTCTAACGTGAAAGAGTATCTTTACCAAAAGTGTACATAAAATATATCTTTTCCAAATGCTATACAAAAAAAGTTCACAAGGACTCTGAGAACAGTAAAAGGATGAGCAAAAGATATATCTGGAAAGAAACAAGAGCCTGCAATCAGGGCTGAAATATTAAACATAGGAGGAAAATATGAAATATAACAAGGACATAATCCAAAATTAATTTCGAATGTCACTGCACCAAATTTCAGAGCATCAAAATTCATTCACAGAAACTACAGATAAATATAGACAGAAATATATTTATGGTGGGAACTTAGTATGTTTCCATTCCAACAGATAAAGTAAAAACCTCATAACTACATAAGAGAGCTAACTGGTAAGCAAATTCTGTATCTTGAAACAGTCTTTTCAGGCGCCTAACATTCAGAAGTGTTAAACATAAAATGTACACACACATACACACACTTTACACAAAACTTAACATTCCAAGAAGCAGAATAAAATCAGTTCAAATAAATCTCTCCAAAGCTGCAATCCTAATTTTATTAAACATAGAATTACTTAACTAAATATCTTAATACCTAAAAGTGAAAATGTGGTAACCAGTAATTAAAAATTTGGTAGAAATTTTATTATGTTCCTAGAAAATCATTCATTTCATTTAGATTTTTAAATTTGTTTGCATTAGACAAATTATTTTTCTAAATATTTTCTAAATATTTCTAAGATATTTTACAATTTTCTTCGATTTGGAGTTGACTTCCAAATGAGAAAGTAGTGTCTGCCTCACGTGTCCCTATGATAAGGCCTATTTGGCTACTGTTTTCATGTATTCTTGTATTCAGTTAATTAATACATTTGACTTCTGAATCTATGTTCATAATTTCCAGGTTTTTTCCTGTCCTTGACTGGTTTGGGCATCAAGTTTAACACAGTAAACTAAATAACACAAATACTACAAACAAGGCTGGAAGTAATTTTAGATACCATCTTTATCTAAACTTTGGCATATAGGTCAAGTGTAAATCCATATGAAGTTTACCACAATTTTTGCCTGTGTTTGATAAACATTTTAATTTCTTGAAGAGCTTCTGAACCATTTGTATTCACCAAATTTGACATTTATTTTTTGTAAAGCTATATTCCTTTTGTTTATATGATTTTGTATAATATTCATTCACAATTGTTTTAAACTTTTTTTTACGGTTTTGATAAAGCATTAACTGTCTCTGCTGTTTTGTTACATAAAGTGTATCTTTACTCTCTGTTCTTGATCATCAGCGTGTGGAAGCCACTGATACTTCTGTCAGACATCTTCATCAACTAGTTTTGTTCTCCATGTGACTAATTTCTTCCCTTATCTTTTGTCCAGTACTCATTGTTACTTTATATTTATTGAGTTCTTTTTCCAACTTCTTCAGTTTTAAGTGTTACTCATACCTTAGGTCTTTTTTCCCCCCAAACTTGAAGGATTCCTTAAAAAAGGAATTTATATCTATACTTTTCCTCTCTATCTATAGTTTAGCTTCACCACAAACTTTAAAATATTGTTCTTTATTTAACTGAGATTCAACTCAAAGAATTTTCTAAGACTATGATTTTTCCTTTAAAGAATATATTTATATAGAAAAAAATGTTGAAAATTTTCACATATGAGGGTTTCTTTTGCTAGCCTTTTACTTTTTTAAAATTGTGGTAAAATATACATAATAAAATTTATCATTTTAAAATGTATAGTTCAGTGATATTCAGTCTATTCCTAATGCCGTGCAAAAGTCTTTTACTTCCTATTTCTAACTTAATGCTCTTGGTTAGAGAATAAAATCAATATTATAGCAAACTATAGAAATATAGTTTCATATTTTTTATCTGCTAGGATTAAAAGTTTTTGGAAGTAGCTCATAAAACTGATCAACAAAGAACCAACATCTAAAAAATAAATTTCACAAAGAGAATGGAGAAATATTTAGGTGGGGAGAAGCCGTTTAAGAAGAAATATATAAATAGTTTCAACTTTGACCCCAAAATGATTTCTAATCAGGAAGCTTATCCTCAGCCAAAAGGCCAATATAACATGAGGACAAAATAAAAGACAGTTTTTGACATTTCACCTCTCCACTATTACATAGTTGGCCTCTAGGTGTGGAGACAATACCCATGTGTAACCCATTCTTGGCAGAAAGATCAAGATTTGCTTTAGGGCAGTAAGAGAGTCTGGCTGCTTCCTGTGGCCCGTCCGTCACTGGTGACGTATCAGAGGGATCTACTCCCAGGATGAATTCCTTCTCCCCGAGATTCTTCCTCCTCACCTCATATGAACTGTCATGGTCCTCTGGAACCAGGATCAGGGATTTCTGGGAAGAGGTCTGATTAGCTGACATCGTCATGGTAGGTCTCAAAGTTTATTCTCTCAGGAGCCTAAAGCTTGGCAGACATCTGTAAATCCAAGCAGAGTTGCTGGGGGGAGGCAGGCTGGAGTATGCAGAAGATCTAACCCAGGGCTCCCCAGAGACAACAAGAAACCTAGAATGACAATGTCCACATGGTCACATACTCAATATTCATCACATAAACATTTCCTGCAAACACCAAGGCACCAAGGTGAAGTTCTCTGAACTAGACACACAGAAGAGAGGCTCTCAAAATTGAAAGTGGATTCAAAACACTTCGAGGACTTATTAAAATACAGGAAAAACCCTCCATCTCGTTCCCAGTTTCTGATTCAATAGGCCTCGGGTGGCAGCCTTCTTAGTCCAGTCAGGCGGCTATAATAAAATACCACAGAATGGGGACCCTATAAACAACAGATATTTACTGATCACGATTCTGGAGGCTGGAAAGTCCAAGATCAGGATGACAGTATGGTCACATCTTAGTGAGAGACCTCACTAAAGGTTCATAGCCAGCACCTTCTGTGTGGGATTTATTTTATAACAGCACTAATCCCATTTACGAGCAGTCCACCTTCAGAAGCTAATCAGTTCCCAAAGATCTCACCTCCTAATATAGTATTTCTGGATTTCAACATATAAATTTGGGGGGGGGCACAAACATTCAGACCATAGCAGGGCCCAAGAATTTGCACTTTGAAGTAGTGCCCAGGTCGTGTTGATGTTGCTGGTCCAGGGACCGCACTTTGAGAACTAGTGCTGTGGAGAACATAGAGTCCAACAAAACCCGTGATGAGTACTGGTCAGTAAGATACGGAGTAATTTTCCATAAGATTTGAGCTGCAGCTCTGCTAACTTTCAGCTATGAGAATATGAACAGGTTAATTCCGTTTTAATTTCAAAAATGAGGATGAAAGTACCTATTTCAAGAGTTATAAAAATTAAGGGTGCCGAGGTGGCTCAGTTAGTTAAGCGTTCGACACTTGACTTCAGCTCTGGTTATTATCTCATGGTTGGTGAAATCAGCTCAGTGTCAGGCTCTGCACCCACAACATACAGCCTGCTTGGGATTCTCTGTCCCTCTCTCTCTCTTTCCCCCTCCCCTACTCGCTCTCTTTCTCAAAATAAATAAACTTTTTCTTAAAGTTATAAAAATTAGGGTTGTCAGGGCAACTCAGTCAGCGGAGCATCAGACTTTGGCTCAGGTCATGATCTCACAGTTCGTGAGTTTGAGCCCCATGTCGGGCTCTGTGCTGACAGCTCAGAGCCTGGAGCCTGCTTCGGATTCTGTGTCTCCCTCCCTCTCTCTGCCCCTCCCTAGCTCATGCTCTATCTTTCTCTCTCCCTTGAAATAAATAATCATTACAAATTTTTTAAAAATCAATTAAAAATAAATAAAGTTATAAGAATTAAATGAGATGATGCTCGTAAAGTATTCAACATCTCCCTGGCACACAAGAAGCATACAATAAATATAAGCAATTACCATTCTCTTTTAGATATTAAAACTTAAATATAAAAACAATAATCAAAAGAGATAACAAGAGCTCACACAATATTGACTTATGCATGTAGCGAAAACAGCACTTAACTGAGTGCGCACAGCACATTCATTGTGTAAATGACACTGATATAATAGACCATCCACCTAGAAACAACAAAGTAGGTCTCCATCACACACTATATATTAGACTGAATTCCAGCAGAACTAAACACGTAAGTATTTGTATTAAAAAAATACTGAAATAAATTTTAATAGTATATGTTTGTATCGAATTGTGTGGGGTGGGAGGAATCTTTTAGTTCACATGTGAGAAAACCCAGATGCTGTAAAAGAAAACAACAGATATTTTTGGTTAGATGGTATTTCCTAATTACATGTTAAAACATACTTTAAAAATAAAAATGAAGGGGCGCCTGGGTGGCTCAGTCGGTTGAGCATCTGACTTCGGCTCAGGTCATGATCTCACGGTTTGTGAGTTTGAGCCCAGCCTCGGGCTCGCCGCTGTCAGCACAGAGCCCGCCTCGGATCCTCTGTCCCGGTTCTCTCTGCCCCGCCCCTCCTCAAGCGCATGCGCACGCGCGCTCTCTCAAAAATAAATAAGCATTTAAAAAATATGTGAACTTTAAAAAATGAAAAAAATCCACATTTTTTTTAAACTATGAAAAGAGGTTATTTCTAAATTTAAAAAAAATCTAGCAATCAATATGAGGGGGAAAAAGCCCTGGGGGGAAAAAACGGAACAGAGAGGATTTGAAAATTCACAGAAAGGAAGCTTAAATGGTGAGTAACCAATAAGATGCCAATTTTACTAATAAGAAAATGCATTAAAGCAATTATATGTAATTTCTCCTTAGGATAGTAAAAACTTATTTTTAAAAAATCCAGTGCTGGAAATTGGGGAAATGACGCCTTTTATAAATTACCGGTAAGAGCCTGAATTGTTATTGTGTGTTTTGAGTTATTTGGTCATATCTATTATTATCAATAAACAACCAAAGCTAACAATAGTTTCAAGTATACAGAGCAGAAGCTGACAGCAGAAAGGACAAGTGGACGTATCACCTGTCCCGCGAGGTTACCTTTCTCTGTAATTAAGGAAACAAGACAAACTTGAGACTATGAAACAACACAATAGGGAACACACACAGATGTGACACTTCTGCAAACGGACCATGAACTAGACCGTAACGCAATTTTTAAAATCAAGTTTTACCCAGAGGCACTGAACTAGAGAATGCACTCTTAAGTAACTCATGATCGGGAAAAAAAAAATAACTAAAATTAAAGGAAAAAACAGTATACTTAGATTTGAACAATAGAATGCTACACACCACAGCTTCTGAATGTTTAGAAGCGAGCTCACCACAGACCTCCCCGACCTCCCAGGACTGAGCCCCCAGCTCGGTCACTGACCACAAACTCCCATCGCTGAGCCAAGACATCCCACACTCATCTCAACGGACGCCACAGACCCAGAGACCACACTCACTCACTCTACGGACGGCACACTCATCCCCGGTCCCCGAATCCCTCACCACGGTATTGGGGGTTCTCCCTCAGAGACCTCTCGGAAATGAACTGCGGCGAAGCTCCAGACACCAGCGGCGAAAAAGCCTCCGAGGACCGCTTCCGCTTCCGGCTTGACCTCCGGCACCTCCGCTCCCCGACGGTCGCTGTCGCTCAGGCTCCGTTACCTTGAAAGCCGCATTTGCCAATAGCCGGCGCGGCGCGGTTTCCGTAGGAGACGCTGTCGGGCCGAGTACACGGCCCCGCCCGACAGTGGCTCCGAGTGCGAGCCGCCATCTTGCAGGCGCGTCCACTCCGGGCGGCGGAGGAAGGGGCCTCCCGCGGGCTTTCGCGGAGCCGAGGCGCCGGTCGCGGTAGCCTCCTGGGAGCAAGGAGGTGTGCGCTCCCGTGGCTGGGGCTGTGTTGTATTTAGAAAAGCCTGTTTGCCTTTCGGGATACGCCGCTCGGCTGAGAGTTAATTACCTGCCGGGAGAACCCCCCGGGGATGAGGGGAGCCAGGGAGGGAAAAGCACCAAATCACTAAGGCCCGAGGGCCGACGTCCTCCACGCTACGGCTGAATCCGGGGAGAAATCATCCGCGGCCGAGGGGGGAAGGGAGGACAGCACCGTCTGCCTTTTGGAGACGCCCTCGGGGACCACGTGGAGCCCGTTCCCGGGCGACACCGCCGGCAAAAGAGATGTCAGAATGGGCAGTCCGCTGCTGGAGGGGTAGGTTAGCCTTTGGGGGGGGGGGACCCCTGGGGGTATGAGGTGCTGGTCGGTGTGGTCTAGTTCTCTCCGCAGGGATGCCCCCCGGGCAAGACGGCACCGTCCGAAGGGCTGGTGGGGGAAATGGAGCTTGCATCCTCACTAGTTTCCGTTCGTAGGCACCAATTACAAAAATTATAATAGTAAAATCTTAATATAGTCAACGTGTGACAAAAAGCACCTAAGGAAAACTGTCATTTTTGTTTTGTTTCTTTGTACATTAAAATCTAAGTAATAACAACGTCCTTAGTATGTAAATGGAGCCTAACGTCCAGGGGTTGCTTATGAGTGGGGGGCGGGGGGGGGGTCGTAAAGACACAAGTCCTTTCTCCTGGCAAACTCCTAAACGTTCTCTAAAACCCAGCTAAATATCGCCTCTTCCCGGAAGTGCTGAGCGTGGTAGGAGGTTCTGGGACCTACGGAACGCGGTCACAGGGGTGGGAAGAGCGTTTTGAGGCTCTGATGTGAGCATGCTGGGTACCTTCTGGCTATTTATGTCCCTCTCTGGGCTTTAGCTTAGAAATTGGGCCAGTTAGAGGGTTGGACTGTGCTCTCACCTGCTGGTCTTTGTTCTCCCAAAGACTGGTTTAAGGAGAAATCTGTGGAAGTCTGTTAGTGCACACACATTTTCACCAGAAGCCTAAGGATTACTGTTAATTTTGTTGGTAATGTGATTATGTTAACAAAAAGACGTATCTTTTATGTGGAAATACTAACTAGCAAGATGTTAGCTTAAGAAACTTGACTGAGGAGGGGTAAAAGGATAAAACAAAAATAACAGTATGTTGGTAAATGATGAAAGCAGCTGATAGGCACATGAAGTTCATTATAATGTTCTCATTTCTTTAGTATTCATGTGAAAACCTCACAGTAAACATTTAAAAAGGAAATGAATTTAAGAATCATTTACAAGGGCATATTATCAAGAAGGAAATAGGTGTGCTGATAGTATTAGGTTATAAAAATTTGAAAGCAAACAGTATTAATAGAGATGTTTGATATTTTAATAAGGTACAACTACCAAAAGCATACAACACTGATAACATCTATCTAACAATGTAGCTCTGAAATGTACACAGCAAAAGCTGGTAAAACAGGGAAATTTTGAGGAACCCACAATCACAGTAAGTAACATATCTTTGAGAAACAGATCAAATAGAAGAAAGGTAAGTATAAAGCTATATTGTGATAACATAAGTAATTTGGTTGATATACATCTACATTTTATTTTTGTTTTTAACTAGAAAAGTACATTTTTTCAAACGTACATGGAACACTCATAAAAATTCTCAAAAAGTAGGCCATAAAAGACATTATAAAGATCCCAAACTGATATCACATATGGCATACTTTCAGATTACATGAAAATGAAGATAGACACCAACAACAGACAATAGAATATATAAAGTGTTCCAAATGCATGTACATTAATGTACACGGACCTGAATAACCCTTGGGTTAAGGACAACCTAATACGGGGTGTTGCAAACTGTTTAGGATGAAGAGGGAAATAATAGTACTATGTATATGAAAAACGGGTCAAAGTGGTATCCAGAAGAAAATCTAACCTAAAATTAGGAGGCTAGGAAGAGTGAAAACAAATTAATTAAGCTTTAATTCAATCATATTCTACTAAAGTCCTATTAAATACTCCCAAAGAGGGGCGGCTGGGTGGATCATTCAGTTGAACCTCTGACTCCTGATCAAGGCAAAGCCTACTTGGGATTCTCTCCCTCTCTGCCCCTTTCCTGCTCACATGCTTGCTCACGCTCTCTCTCTCAAAATAAATAAATAAACTTAAAAAAAATACTTCCAAAGGAGTTGGAAAAGACGAACCAACCTGATAAGCAGATGTTAATAAAATAAACAAAAAAAACCCCTACTAGAGATAATAAAACCATGAGCTGATTTTCTGTAAAATAGTGAAGTCATTTTTAAGAAAGATGAGAAAAAAAATAGAGAAGATACACACAAACACTAGAAAGAAAAGGGGGCATTCACAAGAGAATTCTCTAGTTATTTTTGAGTAATGAGTGTGAAAGCCTTAATGAAATAGAAAGCTTTCTTAAAAAAACATAGAGGAAGAAATTGCCACTTGAAGGAAAGCTGGATAAACCAAAAACCGTAAAGGAAATGGATTTGGCACCATATGAAAAACATTGACCCTAGAAGGATTAATGATTCAATGTCAAAACATAACTTTAATAAAACTGTGTCCAGAAAGAAGGAACCACAGATATTCTAGGAATATCAAGGAATCCAGTGCAGTGGGAGTAGAGAGAGCCAGAATAAAAATGATAAGGAGATGAGGTCAAAGAGGTGATGAGGGAGCCAAGTTGTAGACCTTGATGACCATTCTAAGAAAATCAGTTTTATTTAATGTTTATTTATTTTTGACACAGAGAGAGAGAGATTCAGAATCTTAAGTAGGCTCCAGGCTCTGAGCTTGTGCAGTTAGCACAGAGCCTAACATGGGGCTTGAACTCATAAACCATGAGATCATGACCTGAGCTGAAGTCAGACATTTAACCAACTGAGCTACCCAGATTTTGAAAAGAGGAGTGACATCATCTGATTAACTTTTTAACAGGATCCCTTTTGCTGTTTTTTATGAGTTGAGAGGAAAAAGCAAGATGATCAGTTGGGAAGATTCTCCAAGAGCTCAGATTGCCCACGGCTACTTCTACTTCCACTATGCACAGGTACCACAACTTGTATTTCTAACAAAGATGTGGGGTATATAGCACTTAGGACCGTGGCCTCTGGTGCATCTTTTTGACACTCAGCAGAATTAGTTCTGTTTATGTCTTTTTTTCTCCACATCATTCTCTCTGAGCCAACGGTAACTTACCTTGAGGGGAGTTTCTGGCTAGGAGCTTAGAGAGATGGGTCTCATAATGTGGCAAACCTCATGAATATAGGGTGTGTAAAATGTGCCAGGAAGCATGACAAATGCCCACCACAGTCCATCACTTGGTTGCCCAACATCAGCATGTACTCTCCTTCCAAACATAAACCAAACAAGCAAGCAAATAAACAAAAATGCTCCTTTAAATAATGCGACTGTAACTTGTAGAAATCAAAATATGCAGTCTCCAAAAGAGTGAATCCTAGGTAACATTAGTGAATGCATTTAACTTCACATTTAGAATTTCTAGGTGATGTTCATTCATTTTCTGGTTCCATCACAATCCCAACTTGATGTTCTATATCTTGTGGAATAATTGGTTAAAATACGGGGCGCCTAGATGGCTCAGTTGGTTAAGTGTCTGACCTTGGTTCAGGTCATGAATTCACAGTTTATGAGTTTGAGCCTTGCATCGGGCTCTGTGCTGACAGCTTAGAGCCTGGAGCCTGCTTCGGATTCTGTGTCTCCCTCCCTCTCTGCCTCTCCAAAATAAATAAACATAAAAAAATTTAAAATATAAATAGTATGTCCCTTATAAATAATAGGGGGGTGGGTGACAGGTAATAATAAATTTCTAATATATTATGAATCTGTAGAAGACAAAGTAAGAAAAAATATATAGGTAGAGCCAATAACTTTTTTTAAAACTACCTAGAAAACCTGTTAGTTGCCTTCTGGGTAGCAGGAACTTTACTTCCTTGTGCAAACCAGAATTAATCATTAAATGCTGAACTCTCTCTGTATCATGTTACCCAGGGATTTTGAGGACACCAAAATGGCTATGTGGCACTCTCAATTTGTAATTCAGTGGAATATGTATGAGAGAATAGTTTCTTCTTGAACATTAAGACCTCGCCAGCAAAGCCCAGAGATGGTAATTTTTTAAATAGGAGAGAGAAAATATTTTAATGGTAGATCATTAAGTGTTAATACTAATAGATACTATCCCAGTCTCCATTTTAGGTACCCAGACCCTAAAAAAATACCATATATTGGTTCTGATGAAAGCATGTACTGGATGTGAGGGCAATGCCCACCTTTGCAAGGTATTATCATAGTTATGGAGGCTAGAAGTCCAAGATCAAGGTTTGATTTCTTCTGAGGCCTCTCTCCTTGGCTTACAGATGGCTGCCTTTTTGCTAGGTCTTCACATGGTCTTTCGTTTGTGCAAGTATATTCCTGGTGTCCCTTTGTGTCTAAATTTCCTCTTTTTATAAAGACATCAGTCAGGTTGGATTAGGATCCACCCCAACAGACTCATCTTTAACTTAATCATCTCTTTAAAAGCTTTATCTCCACACAGAGTCACATTTTGAGGTACTGGAGGTTAGGTCTTCAACATGAATTTTGGGGGGACATCATTCAAACTATAATATACTCTTTGCCCCATTTAAGTATCCAAGTTTTAGTGACCTCTTATATAAGTTGGTAAGCATTCTACTTTTTCCCCAGGCTCTGAACTGGCCCGCAGGTCAGTCAACGCAGGTCCTGAGGGAGGGAGGGAGAATTGGGGGGCAGGGGGGCACAGAGAAAGGAGGCAAGACAAAGTCTCTGATCAAGCCCCGTTTATTGAGAGAACACACACTTCTTATAAAGGGTAGAAGGTGGGAAGCAAGGCAGCCGACCTAGGTCGGTTGCTAGGAAACAGGGTCAAGTGATTTTTAGGAAAAGGCTAGGGTAAAGGGGAAACCGAAACTGCGATTTTAGCACAACGCCTGAGGGGCCGATAATAAAGCCCAGACTGGCTGTCTCCAGCCCTGAATTGGGAGCGATAACACTGCCCTGCCTTCAGGCAGCTGATCTTTGTTCTTCTGGCAGTTCCCCGCAGGTCCCCCTTTTTTACTATTTCAAAAAAGGGCTTCTTCCAGAATATGATAGTATAGGCAAGGAAAGGACTGTGCCTGTCTTAGGTTGGAGGCCTGCCAATCCTTCTTACCCATCATGGGCACACCCAGAAACCTATGCCTGAGTAACCTGTCTTAGGTTGATAGGATGGTAAGACCTCTCTTACCCGTCATTGGCTAGCCAGCCCGTGCCTCTTGCCATAATATAGCTCTTCATTGGCCTCCTGATTGGCCATATCGAGCTTGTGATAATGGACCTGGATAGGCTGCATCTTGATAGCATCAATAGATGCAAATATGCTGCCTTAGGAATGCCATGACCTTCTTGAATAGAACAGGGCCCAAGGACACCAAGATCAATAAGCCCGCAACAGGTCCTAAAAGTGGGAGGAGGTAGGGTAGAAGTCCATGAATTCCACTGAGGAAAGGACTGTCGATGAGTTTCTTCCTCCTCTTCTCCAGGTCCCCCTGAAGCTTTTTAATCTTATTCTGATGATGCCAGACTTGTTCACATAGAAGCAGCATCGTTCCTGATACTGGAATCCAACCATCCAGAGGAGGTGTCACCATTTCCCAAACATGGTCCCTAAAAGAAAAGACAAAGATTTCTCTCAAGGAGATTTCTTCTCCCTGGAAGACTGAGTAAAATGATCAGTTTGCTTTACTAGTCTCTCTGGCAACCATCGGGCTGCATCTGCTTGTTGTGAGTAGATGCACACTGCTCCTTGTCCCCAGATCAAGACGGGGTCAGGACCATACCACTTATTATCCAAGGGGTCCCTCCAAAGCACGGTAGCAAAAGTTCTTTGCGTCTCATTGTGCCAGAGACGTTCAGCAGCTGAGCGTCCTTCTTTATCCAAAGTTAAAAAATTTAAAACAAAGAGTGAATAATGTAGAAGATTTCTAGGAGATCCCTTGATGGGATACCATTCCCCCTTTTTTATCTTTTCAAGGGTATTTTTTAAGGATAGATGTGCCCGTTCTACTATAGCTTGTCCTTGTGGGTTATAGGGGATCCCGGTGATGTGTTTAATGTGTAACTGTTGACAGAATTTAGAGAACACGGTCCCAGTATATCCGGGTCCGTTGTCAGTTTTTATTTGTTTTGGAATCCCTAACACTGATATAGCAGAAAGCATGTGTGCTATGACATGCTTTCCTGCTTCCCCAGTTTGTAAGGTAGCATATAGGAAGCTGCTGTAGGTATCAACATTCACATGGAAATACTTTAGATTTCCAAACTCTAAAATGTGTGTTACGTCCATTTGCCAGATGGCATTGGGTACTAGTCCTCGAGGATTTACTCCCAAATGAGGAACAGGTAAATGCACAACACAAGAAGGGCACTGTTTTACTATCTGCCGTGCCTGTTCATGGGAAACCTTGAACATAATTCTTAAGGTGCGGGCACTGAGATGATGGGTAGTGTGAGCTCTTGAGGCTGCTTCTAGTCCTGTATCCTGGGGAAGTATGATACTATAGATTCCTCTTGTGGCTGAATCAGCCTTTTGATTTCCCAAAGACAGAGGACCCGGAAGGCCGGTGTGAGCCTTTAAATGACCACTGAAGAAAGGATTTTTTCTTTTATGAACTAAGGACTGAAGCTGTGTAAAGAGACAAGCGACCCCAGAGCTCTGTTTAATCTGGGCTGCAGTCTCTAGCAAGGGTACAGAGTTAGCTATGTAAGCACTGTCTGTGTACAAATTAAAAGGCTTATCATGAAAAGCAGAGAAGACCGCAATAACTGCATGTAGCTCCACAAGTTGAGCAGAAGTGGACGGGGTGGAAAACTTATGACTTGATCTTTAAAGGTATAGGCCGCAGTGCCAGTAGAGGAGCCGTCAGTAAAGACTACTAAGGCCTGTGATAGTGGCTGTTGAGAGGTTTTTGTTGGAAATATAAATTCATGACTGTTAAAGAAATGTAGGAGTTCGTTAGGTGGGTAATGATTGTTTATTCTACCTAAAAAGGAAGCACACGCAATAGGTCAGCAATCAGTAGTCTGAAAAAGCCAGTCAAGCTGTCCTTTTGAATAGGGTTGTATGATGGAATCAGGCTCCTTTCCAAAGTATTTTATACTTTGTTCTCTCCCTAGAACAATGAGGTCAGCCAGGGCCAAATAGTAAGTGTAGATAACCTTTGCAGGTGAGGAGGGAAGATGCACCCACATAATGGGGCTATTTTGCCAGAAAATGGCTGTAGGAGAAAGAGAAGTTTTGCAAATAACAAACATGAGGGGTTGATCATAATCTATGGCAGTGACAAACTGGGAGTGGATGGCTTCTTCCACAACCTTTAATGCTTGGCGGCCCTCACTAGTGAGAGATCTAGAAGATTTGGGATCTGGGTCCCCCTGGAGTATGTCAAACAAAGGTTTGAGCTGCCCAGTGGTGAGCCTAAGATAAGGCCTAATCCAATTTATATCTCCTAGTAACTTTTGGAAGTCGTTGAGTGTCTGCAGGGTGTCTAACCTGAGCCCCAGTTTTTGAGTAGTTATGTGGTCTCCTGAAATCTGAAAACCCACGTAAGTGTAAGGGTCTTGTAACTGCACCTTTTCAGGGGCTACTTGCAGCCCGTGAGCCTGCAGGGATGACTGTAAGTCATCAAAGCATTTTAGCACCTGCTGGCCATCTCTCCCTGCCAGAAGAATGTCAGCCATTTAATGTATAATGTACAATTCTCTCCAAACATCGCGTACCTTCTGTATGGCCAGTGCCACAAACTTTTGACATAGGGTAGGGCTATTAGCCATACCCTGAGGCAGAACCTTCCACTGATATCTTTTCATGGGCTCCCTAAAATTAATAGAGGGTATACTGAAAGCGAATCGCTCTTGGACGCTGGGGTGGAGGGGGATGGTAAAGAAACAGTCTTTAAGATCTCTGATAATTTTATAGTGCCCCAGAGGTATAGCCACAGGAGAGGGAAGCCCCGGCTGGAGCATTCCCATGAGGACCATTGTTTTATTTACTGCTCTAAGGTACATTTCCTAAGCCCTTTCTTAGATGGTTTTTTTTTTGGCATCTCAATAGGTTGGGTAAATACTTTTTCATCCTTTCCTAAACCTTTTTCTGGCTGAAACCCTTGGGCTAGCATCTGAGCTGTTACTATCTCATTTGGACCCTACATAATGATACCCATCTGAGTCAGGAGGTCTCACCCCCATAAATTGACAGGAAGTCCCTGAGTAACAAAAGGTTGAATATTTCCCTGATTTCCCTCTGCATCCTGCCAGCGCCAATAACTTTGCACTCCTTTTTGGGTTTTTGTTTTGACCTATCCCCTTAAGGTTAGTTAATGTAGCCGACAGTGACCACTGTGAAGGCCAGGCTTCTTTCTTAATAATGGTGATGTCTGCTCCTGTGTCTATTAAGCCTTGAAATTCTTTGCCATCAAGCCAGAGTGTAAGCATGGGCTTTTGGGCATTAACAGGTTGTACCCAATAAGTATCAGAATACTGAATCTACAGTCCTTAAAAGATAAATACTCTAGATTACAAACAAATACTTTATGACATTTCTGTATATCATAGATATCTTGAGAAAGTCTCTTAATCTGGATAAGTAAACATTAAAGGACCAACAATGTTTTTAACAACAAGATTCACAAAACTATAATTTTTATTAGTTTATTTAACCCTATGTTTTCAATTTTTGTTTAGCTTGAATGTAGCTTTTAGCTCTGGAAATTTTACTCATTTTAGTATTAATCTAAAAGATGTCAAATACTGTATTTGTTTTAAAAGTCTTTTTTACAACTTTCCTTGAAGAAGAAACACGTTTTGTGATAAAATCTAGAAATTTAGTGACACTTATATTTTGATTATTAAAGGTGTTAAGTAATGATCTTATACCAAAACATTAAGACTTTAGGGACTGCATATATATATATATATATATATATATATATATATATATATATATATATGAGCAGTTGCAGCATTTACCCATGCTATATAACCTAAGGTGTACCATTGT
>NC_043715.1:44170755-44179275 GCF_006229205.1 Suricata suricatta | reverse complement strand
ATATATGAGCAGTTGCAGCATTTACCCATGCTATATAACCTAAGGTGTACCATTGTACAACAGTGCTTTTTAAAGTAACTTGGCATCCTAAATGAAAGGACCTAATTGGTCAAAAGACTTCTCTACCATTTGAATACTGGGAAATTTATTAAAACCTTAGGAAGTTACAAAGCATATCCTAAATAGAATTACAAATTGTTACTAATCTGAAAGCTCTATTTATTTAACCAAAGTGACAATAAAAGATCTTATTTGCCTTTGGGATCCTTCAGCAAAACCTAACTCCTTTTTAACCTCAGAGAAGTTTTAACTAAGCAATCAAAGACCTGATAAAGATAGGACCTAAGGCTTTTGTCTTCTTAACAAAAGAAAAACCCTTCATTTACATAGTCTTTACAAGAGCAGACCAAAGGTCCGGAAAAACTTGTCTTTTGAAAGAGAGAAAAGCAGAATTTTAACCTTATACTAATATACCTTTAATATTCCATTCATGTCAACCTCACACATAAAATTCTTTTTAATGATTCCCTTTCCCTTAAACTTTGTCCCATAGCCATTTCTTTCCAAACAACCAATCTCATTTAGGACAAAAATACTTTCTTTTACCCTTAACAAAAATGTACTTTTATTTCTTATATTTTCCTTACATATCCCCAATTTCCTGCATACAGCGTGCTTTCCTTTTTTTCTTTTTCTTTTTTTTTAAATTTTTTCCCATCAGTCTGGAGTACACTTAGAATTTTAACTCTTAGAAAACTTAGTCTCCTATTGAGGACTTAGTAACTAACTGAAAGATGTTTATACCAGAACTTTTCTTAGATGGAAATTTTATGAACCAATTAAGTACAAAGCAGTTTTTTAACAGTTTTAAATATCCCCAGTTGTTTTGCCACAAGTCAAAAGCCCAACATCCACAGACCTCATCCTATATCAATATATCCATCACTAGTTGTGGCTTGTGCTTTAGTTATCTTGACAGCCAATGAATTCAATCTCAATTTATTATCAAGTACCTTTAAAACTATTTTAACAATTACTCATGAAAACTATAGAACAGACCAAATTAACCACCCTCTTAACATACACTTGTTAAAAATTGGAGCAGAGATCATAAGAACCTATTTGACTTTTGGCAGATTCAGATAGAACATACGTTTCTGTTTTTATCTTAAACCAACAAACTTAAACACTGAATAAGTTTTGCTTGAGTCCAGGTAGGACACTTTGTTCCCTATAGTTGTTTTAACCTCGAAATTTGGTGCAAAAAACTGATTTTTGTGGTCTTTGTTTCTTATCACCTAAGGCAGAGGGAGAAGCTGGTGTTACGCAAATTGGCCTCTCCCCACCCAGCGGATGGCAACCTGATGGCCTTCTGGTTGCCCCGGGCAACAGGGCAGTACAGAAGAATGGGGGAAGGGAGACCTAGAGTAGAGGCTCCCCAGGGGGCAAAGAAGAATTCCCAGTTTAAAATTTTGTCAGCTCTGACAGAGGAGCAGGCGTGAGGCTTTTTGTTTTATTTTGTTTTGTTTAACCAGTAGAATTAGGCAATCTTTGTCAGTCCAGAGAAGAGAAAGAATTCTCCCCAGAACAAAATGAGTCTCCAGCAGCTGCTGGGAAACATTTCTTCAGGTCTCTGTCCCGAGGTAGACCAACAATATTTAGTTCCAATTATAGCCATCAACCTGGGAAATAAATGAGGGAGAAGCCCTCACTTCCACAAGGCAAAGGAACACAGATTTACTAAAGGGCCGACCGACGTCTCGGTGCGGTCCCGGGGTGGGAAGTAATGCTGTGTCCAGCCTTCCACTCAATACCCCAGACGAAAAGCACATGTGCATTTAAAATTTAGACGATAAACTAGCTTATCTCCAGAGGTTCAGACAGGTGACTCTTACAGATTACTGGCGCCATTTTTAGGGTGGAAGAAAATCTATATAGAGTCCTCTTTCTTTAGACTCTATCTGGCTCAAAGCTTTTCAAGTTCTGACTATCCATCACTCTAACTCTGCCCATCTTCACTCACACACACACACCAGAGGCTAGTACATTCCCTCCCACAGAGGTTTTACAAACAAGACAGAGACATTAGAAGAACACTTAACTGGGCAATTTCTTTACTTTACGCACTTTCCTTTTTCTCTGTATTTAGAAAAACACTTAACTGGGCAATCTCTTCACTTTACTCACTTTCCATATTTTCTTTCTACATTTAGAAAAACACTTAAGGACAGACTTCATGGATGAACTGAAAAAATTCTAATAATTGCTTTTTTCTTAACCTTTACTCCCCGCGCCCTGAGGGTCTCTGTCAGACCATTTATTCCCTGCCCCAGGAATTCCAATCACTCACCCGAGCACTGGACCACACGGCAGGTTCCCGCATGGCCATCTCCCTATGAATTTTGAGCCCTGGACCACGCAGCAGGTTCCTGCGTGGCCGTCTCCCTATAAATCTTGAGCCCTGGACTACGCAGCAGATTCCCGCACAGCCGTTTCCCTGTAAATTCTTTAAACTTCAGCTGTTACCTCTTTCTCTTCTTCTTTTTATCTTTGATCGGTTTCTTCACTGGATCCCTCATACTCAGGCTGCCACGTGTTGGGCGCCACTTGACCCAGCCCGCAGGTCAGTCAACGCAGGTCTTGAGGGAGGGAGTGAGAATTGGGGGGCAGGGGGCACAGAGAATGGAGACAAGACAAGGTCTCTGATCAAGCCTCGTTTATTGAGAGAATACACACATCTTAAAGGGTAGAAGGCGGGAAGCAAGGCAGCTGACCTAGGTCGGTTGCTAGGAAACAGGATCAAGTGATTTTTAGGAAAAGTCTAGGCTAAAGGGGAAACTGAAACTGCGATTTTAGCATAGCGCCTGAGGGGCCGATAAGAAAGCCCGGACTGGCTGTCTCCAGCCCTGAATTGGGAGCGATAACACTGCCCTGCCTTCAGGCGGCTGATCTTTGTTCTTCTGGCAGCTTCCCACAAGGCTCTGGAAGAATTTATATAATATGTAAATTCTTTATTACTTGAAGGATTGGTGTGCTGTGTTCTTAAAAACATTTGACATTTTAAGGGGTTAGATTGTTAAATATTTAATATTTTTTCCCATTGGTTTTAGTTTCTTCCTTAAATTACAAAGTTGATAGTGCAGTATTTTCTTTTAGATCAATTTTTTTACTTGATTTATCATCTTTTGCCTTTCTGTTAAAGTTTTTCTTTTGATGTTCAATAAAAGATAAGTGGTTACTGATGACTTTCCTATATTTTTCATTGTATAGAATGTTTTTATAATGCCCTAATGTTAAGTAAAATCTTGGTAACCATTTTCTTATATTTGTTACATTCATTATAAAGACTGTCTTTATTAGAAATTCACTAATGTAGAATGAAGTATAAACTTAAGCTAAGTTTTTCCTCATTATTTACATGAGTATAATTTCATGCTAATATAAAATCACTGACATGATAAATAAGAATTAAGATAAATAAAAATTTGTTACATATTACATTCATGTGGCCTTTCTCCTGAATGAATTTTCTGATGCTTTCTTATACTTCCTATATTCACAGAGTTCTCTTCTAGTAATTCTCTGATGTCCCATGAGAGTTTTACTTAGAAGCACAGGATTGTCTACATTCATTACAATACTAGAGATTTTCTTTCTCCAGTATGAATTTCTCATGTTGAATAAGACATGAACCACGGGTAAAGGCCTTCCCACATTCTTTACATTCATAGGGTTTCTCACCAGTGTGAATTAACTGATGATGAATAAGTTGTGATTCTTGACCAAAAGATTTTCCACTTTCCTTACATTCATAAAGTCTTTCACCAGTATGAATTCGTTGATGGTGTGAGAGTTCCCTGTTATGACTAAAGGACTGTCCACACTCCTTACATTCAAAGAGTTTTGCTCTGAAATGAATTTTCTGGTGTCTGATAAGATTTGAGTGATAACAGAAGACTTTATTACAGTTGTTACATTCATAGGGTCTTTCTACAGTGTGAATTCTTTGATGTTGAGTAATGATTGAGTAGTGATGGAAGGCTTTCCCACATTCACCACATTCATAGGGTCTTACATTCATAGCATTTTTCTTTAGTATGTCTTCCCCATGGTGAATTAGCAGTGAGTGGTAATTGAAGACTCTCCCACATTCTCTGCATTCATAGGGTTTTTGCCTAGTGTGATATATCTGATGTAGACTATTGAATGTTTGTTGGCTGAGACTTTGCATATTTTCATGGGTGATTGTCACAGATTTAAGATATTCTTCTCAATTTCACTGTTCTGTCTGAAAATGGTGATTATACTCTCAGTCATCTTGAAAAACAAAACATCCAAATTCATAGGTTGTAAGTCTTTCCATTCATTATCTTCCATTGAGATGACTTTATTTTATAGTTGTCATCACTTGATGATAACTCCTTTGTTGTACATTGGGATTTCACATCTGAGAAGTAATGAGAAAGAAAACATGATTTTTTTCAGTTCCTGGAAGAATGAAATTTCCGAAATAAGAATATAAACACAATACCTATAAGAAATTGATGGCTTGGAAAGATCTATCTATGGAAGGTGAGTATAGTGTGGACACAGTTGATTAAAGGAGCAGGTTAACTGTTTCTAAAATGTTGCTTCAGATCAGAATTACTGGAAAGCTTGTTAAAAAATCAAATGGTACAAGTATCACTTGAAAAAAATTGAATCAAACTACAGGAACAGAACTTAGCTTTAAGAAAAATCTCTAGTGATTCTGATGTAGCCTGAAGTTGGAAAATCATTAAGGTCTTCCTCTGTACTTAGTCTAACATTGAATAACTTACCATTAACTTCAATGTGATGTCATGATCTGGCCCTGGCTAACATATCACTGAACTATGCTCGTCCCCAGTTCACAATCCTATGTCCCAAAAGCAGATAAAATACTTTTCTATATTAGTGTGATTTCCACTGCTGTTCTCTCTAGCAGGTATTGTTGTTTTAATTTTTTTTAAATTTATTTAAGAGATCTCTCCACCCCACATGGGGCTCAAACTCAAGATACTGAGATCAAGAGTTACATGCTTTTCCAACTGAGCCAGCCAGGCACCCCATTTGGAAATACAGTCTGTCTTTGTATGGCTGGCCCCTTCTCATCCTTCTGGTCTTAGTGTAAATATAATTACAAATAACACTAACCCTCCCCGAACTATGTCAGATAACACCAAATCTTCTTCTAGTGCCCAGATGACTAATCATAACCTTCACAATTTTTTTCTCATCTATTTTTTTCCTGATTTTCTACACTAGACTATAAGATTCCTACTGAAAAGCATCCCATTTAACTCACTACTATTTAACCAGCTTTTAGCACATTATCTACCAGGTGTTTAATTGAGGTGAGCTATTGAGGGGCGCCTGGGTGGCTCAGTCAGTTAAGCATCCGAATTCGGCTCAGGTCATTACCTCACAGTCCATGGGTTTGAGCCCTGCGTCGGGTTCTGTTGACAGCTCAGAGCCTGCAGCCTGCTTCAGATTCTGTGTCTCCCTCTCTCTGCCCCTCCCCCTCTCACTCTCTATCTTTCTCTCTCTTTCTCAATATAAAATAAAGACATAAATTTTTTTTTAAAAAAGCAGCTATTGAATGGTAAGGATTAAGGAAAAGGAATCAGAATGGGGATATAGGAAAATATCAGGAAATAATAGGGAAAACAATTAAGTTCCACAATCATTATTTTAGAAGAATCTTTATGACGTTTTATACATTGGGGCAAAATTATATAACCACAGTTTCATGTAATTATGAACATATAGACTTGCTGATGTGGGAAAACTAGAGGATATCCTCCAATGGGACAAAGGGTGTCTCGGTGGATAGTGAGTCAGAAACTGTAATACAAACGATGCTGGGTCTTCGTTGATGGAGCAAGATGATGGCAGTGCAGAGGGGGAGTGTCCTGGGGACAGTTCAGAGGGCTGGATGAGTCAGCGCTGAGCAGATAACAAGGAGGTCGTTTGGGGCCTAAAGAGATACTGTGTAAAATACCATTTGCTTGGGTGACGATAAATGGCCAAGGATAAGAAACAAGTAGACTCACCAGTGTCAGTAGCCACTGACAGTCTGAAGTAAAAGCAACCTTAGCATGACAGAATAAAATCGAAGTGGTACAGTGGGAAGATCCAAGGAGCTGTGTCATAGAGACTGGATTTCAAGTCTCAGCTCTCTAATTACAAGGTTTATGTCACTGGAAGAATTACTTACAATCTGTAAGTCCCATTTCCACATCTGTAAAATGATTATAAACTTAACATAAGTTAATTGCTAAAATTAACAGTAATTTAGGGCAAAAGTGGGAAAATAATGGTAACTGCTTAAAGCTCAGTGACAGGTACATCGTTATTTTGGCAAGTATTTGAAAATTTCTATAATAAAAAGAAGAGAATAATTTGGGTAAAGTCCCTGGAAAAAATCAAATGCTTAATGTGGGAAGCTGCAAAGACTGTCCCAAGTCCGGCCGCCTCAGGCAAGGAAGTATCGCTCCCTGAGGGAGCGGCCAGAAAAACAAGACTCTCCGTCTAGAGGCCAGGGGAGTGCATTGATTCAGGGATTGGAGACGGGCAGCCAAGAGAAGCCAAATTGAACAAAAGATCAGCCGCATTCGGGCTTATGCAGTGTCAGTCGAACCCCTGCCCAGCGTCGCAGACGCAAGTCTGGGCTCTCCTTTAGATGCTGTGTTTGAAGTTTCAGTTTCGGTTTCCCCTTTTTCTAATAATCATTTGACCCTGTTTCCTAGCAACCGACCCAGGTCAGGTTCCTGCCCCAAACCCTATAAAGGTGTGGATATTTTCTCAATAAACTGGGCTTGATCAGAAACGCTTGTCTTGCCTCACTCTCTGTGTCTCCTTCCTGCCCTATTTTCGCTCCCTCCCTCAGGAACCTAGGACCCGATTTACCGCCCCGCCGGCCGGGTGGGGGACATGACAGCTTAATAAGTGGTAATTACAATAAAGGGAAAAATATTGTCACAAAAATGACAAAAGTAAACAAGTCAAGTTATTTTGAAGACATCAAAGTAGTGCCAGGCTGAGAAGCATAAGCCAAAAAGTAAACATTATTCTAGCACCAACTTCTTCAACATTCATAAAGTCTTGTCTAGCTCTTAAATAGGTCCTCACTGTTTTTTCCTCTCATTTCTTGATACCACTGCCAATACTCAAACTCAAGCATAAATTATTTCTCATATAAGAAAATATTTGCAAAGCATTTATCTGATAAGGGGCTAATCTTCAAAACATATAAGGAACTTATATAACTCAATGGCAAAAGAAAATAGTGTGATTAAGAAATGGGAAAAGGACCTAAATACACATTTTCCCAAAGAAGACATCCAAATGGCATAGTTCATGAAAGTGTGCTCAATATCACTTATCATTGGGGAAATCAAATCAAAACCACAATGAAATATCACCTTATCTTATGTCTTATCAAAATGACAAGAGATAACAAGTGCTGACCAGGATGTGGAGAAAAGGGGACCTTGTACACTATTGGTGGGAATGTAAATGGTTACAGCCACTGTGGAAAATAGTATTTTGGTCCCTCAAATAATTAACAATTGAATTACCATATGACCCAACAATCCTACTCCTGAGTGTGTATCCAAAGGAAATGAAATCACTATCTTTAAGAAATATTTGTACCCCCATGTTCATTGCAGCATCAGTCACAATAGCCAAGACCTGGAACAACTTAAGTGTCCACTGACACATGAATGAATAAAGAACATATGGGGTTTACATATTCAGTGGGATGTAGTTCGCCACCAGAAGGAAAGAAATCCTACCATTTATGACAACATGGATGAACCTTGAAGGCATTATGCTAGTGAAATAAGTCATATGGAGAAAGACCAGTATTTCATGATCTCACTTACATGTGAAATCTAAAAAGCCAAACTCATAGGAACAGAGAGAAGATTGGTGGTTTCCAGGGGCTAAGGGTGGAGGAAATGGAGAGAGGTTGAACTACCGGTACAAACTTCCAGTTATAAGAAGAATAAGTTCTGGAATCTAATGTACAGTATGGTGATCATAGTTAACAATACTATTATAGTATAATTGGACTTAATGAAATGTTTAGAGGTGCAGTAGGCATGACTTTGAGTAGATAATGAAAGCAAATGCAAAATGCTAATTGATTCATGATGTGGTTTCATCTTAGCTTGGGCAAACCATGCAGTATTTAATATATAGTAGCAGAATATTTACTATTGAAGCTTGAAAAGTTGTGAGTTCTTTGTGTGCCATCTTACATTTATGCATGTGAGAGGGTTTTCTTTTCTTAATATTTTTACATTGTAGTACTTGTTTTCCTTGTTGGGGTGTTTGCTTATTTAATACATTCCATCAAGGACAGAAATTACATGCTGGTTCCCCGCCCCCCCCATAGGAAGTGTGTCTTGGGCTTTTCCCTTATTATTTTCTTTACTTTTTTTTTTTCTCTTCTTTTTTTTGGTGGTGGGGGTGGTTATGTTTAAATGAAGT
>NC_043715.1:44161016-44170655 GCF_006229205.1 Suricata suricatta | reverse complement strand
AAGTCTAATTACATGAAACAGAAGTTGGTGTTTTGGTTTTTTACTTTGCTTTTCTGTTTTGAGTGTCATTGCAACTACTGTATTGTAAATGATGGAAAATAATTGCATATGTTAAAAAATATGAAACTTTATAAAGTAAAAAAAATTAAAAAAATTAAAAAAAAAATAAAATAAATTAAAAAAAATACTATTATATACTTAAAAGGTGCTGAGAGAGTAAATTTTAAATATTCTCACCACACACACACAGGTAATCATGTGAGGTGATGGATGTGCTAATTAAGCTTATTGCAATAATTTCACTGTATATACATATGGCAAATCATCATGTTGTATATATTAAACTTACACAATGTTATATGCCAATTATATTTCAGTAAAGCTGGAAAAAACTAATCTCTAATCTGAATGACAGTAACTCCTATATAGTCCCTTTAATTTCACTCCCACCACCAGTGGCAATGATTGCTACTTAATACCCAATACATCATCTTTCTTTTTGTTCCTTAATAACAGGATCCTCATTTAAATTTTTTACATTTTATGTATTTGAGAGAGAGAGAGGAAAGGGCAGAGGGGGGAGAGAGAGAAGCCCAAGCAGGCTCTGCACTGACGTGGGACTTGACCCACAACCCTGGGATCGTGACTTGAGCTGAAACCAAGAGTCAGACACTCAACCAACTGAGCCATTCAGGTACCTGCAGAATCCTGATTTTAAATGAAAGACAAATGTGCCCAGCTGAAAAACTATCCATGTAATTGAGTGTGTCCACGTGATTAAGTTTTGGTCCCTGAAATGTCTGCAAAAGTTCTGTGTGGTACTTTCTGTGGTATTTTCTGAGAGGGTTACTTGAAGAGAGCGGACCTCAATGAGAGGTGTACACTTGTCCTCTACCGCCTCTTCCTTCCTTCCTTCCCCCTTTCAGAATCCAGATGTGTTCGCTGGAGTGGCAGTAGACTTTTCAGATTATGAGGTAACCTTGAGGATGGGAATACCGAAGAAAAATTGTGGGGCACCTGGGTGGCTCAGTCAGTTAAGTATCTGACCAGCTCAGGTCGTGATCTCACAGTTCATGGGTTTGAGCCCCGCGTCGGACTCTGCGCTGACAGCTCAGAGCCTGGAGCCTGCTCCCGATTCTGTGTCTCCCTCTCTCTCTGCCTCTCCCTGGCTCACACTCTGTCTCTCTCAAAAATAAAACATTTAAAAAATGTTATTATTTTGGCATGGGGATCATCTCCCTCCTTGTGATTCTTAGGAAAGTAGGGAGTGGGGGTAGGAGGAAGCACATAATCAAATAGCTGCAAAATTTGTGGTTACAGTTTGAACTGAAGGGGATTTTCATCCCCTTGTAAACTCCTCTAAAGCTTAATTATTGCTCTAGTTCATTTCAATACACTGATCATCTTATTTGCGAGCACCATCACAATCTACTTCGTATTTTTACTTATCCTGATCTACAGAAAGAATCAAGTAGATGGAGCCCGAGACAGGGCTGCTCAATCTCAAGCCGCAGTTGGCTGCCGCTTAGAGGGTCTGTTAACCACACACTCGTCCGCGCGGTTTCTCGGACACGAACCAAACCAGGGGTACACAGTTACCCCCGCAGAGTCACGGGCACCCCGCACCTACACACACACAGCCACACACGTGACGTCACCATCATACACCCACCACGGGGACATCGTGATTGTCAAACCCAGCGTCACAGGCGCCGCACACCGTCATCCAGTCACTGACACCCACGCCCATCCACAGCCGCTAGCCCTCAGCCCGCTGCGCGCACAGCAGCCGGACGCTGTGGATCCGCTTTGCTTCCACCCAGGCTCAGGCTGCCTCACCTCAGGCCACTCCAGGGCTGGCTACAAACAAGCCAAGCTGGGCCAAGCCTATCGCAGTTTCCTGAGACTCTCCGCGGGGAGAAGTCCGGCCACTGCGGGACCAGACCCGGAGATGTGGAAAGTGGAGTAGGGCCCGCGGGACTTTTGGGAAATGTAGTCTGGAGCCGGACTGCGCGGAGAAAATGGCGCCGCCTGGGCTCCCAGCTGAATCCCTGCCCCCACGCTTGGGTAATCTTGGTCTAGAACCCCAGCGAGGGCCCCCAGGGGTGGGCCACCGGCCTGAGTGTGGGCTGCGCCAGGGAGCAGGAAGAATGCCAAGTTCCTGACAGAACTTGATGTGGGAAGTCGTAGAGCTATCTGAAAACTGTAGTTTGGAGATGAAAACACCAGGAATCTGGTGGAAGGGACTTTGTACTGCACGAATCTGGGCTTGGGATTTGTCCTTACTAGGGGTGTTCATAGGTTGACTCCTTTGGTAGGCATTTTTTGGGTGCCTTGAGATGTGTGCTTAGCCAAGTGGGTGATAAACACTGGGCTTCTCAGACCCTGTTAAAAAAACCAAAATTTGACTGAGTAAATTTAAAGATTTGATTGGCTTTATTGAATAGAAATTTTATCACCAACGATGGGCTTATTTAGGAATAAAAGATAATCACAAGCCGAGACAAAACCCTTAGGCAGGTCCAGGGAACAGAGGATAGGTGGTGAGCTTTTCTTAAGGAGAAAATGGTAAATTGGGAAGGCTGTTACAAGGAAAGGTCCCTTGGAGTAAAGAAGGAATTCAAAGTATGGTGTCTTCTCAGTGGCTGAGCTCTTGCCATGGGGATAAGGAAAGTGTGTTCCTCACCTGGAATAGTAGTTTCCACTTGCAAGGTCAAGTCTGTCTCCTCTTGTTGGGTCTGCAAATGACTACCAGTGGTAGGGCAATGGCACTCCTGCCCAAACCTCCTGTATTCATTTTAGTAGGTTTCCCATTACTAGTTTTCACAGAACCATTCATGAATTGGGCAACATTCATCTAATAAATAGGGGCTGAAAGGAGCTGTAGAAAACAAAGTATTTCTTTGAAAGGGGAAAGGATAAAGAAAGGATTACCTCATCTTCCTTTGGTTTATGTGGCGGATGACGTCACTGGTGCTGACCAGAAAACCAGTTAAGACTACATTTCTGGGGGGAGATTGTAACTTCAATTAGGTTAGGAATTAAGTCTTGGTGGACTTAGCACAGTGGTTCCATTTTAAACCAGTTATTTCTTTCCTTTTTTTAAATGGTCTTTATTTTATTTTGAGAGATAGTGAGTGGGGGAGGGGCAGAGAGCGAAGGAGACACAGAATCTGAAGCAGGCTCCAGGGTCTGAGCTGTCCGATATAGCCTGACATGGGGCTCGAACCCACGGACTGTCTCCTGAGCTAAAGGAGCTAAGCTGAGCTAAGATCATGACCTGAGCTAAAGTCAGATGCTCAACCAACTGAGCCACCAGGCACCCAGTTATCTCTTTTTTAACAACCCAAAGGGCAAGGACTACCAGAGAGTGTTAACAAAAAAGAACCACAAATTAACCAAATCTAGAAAAAGAGGGAGAAAGACAAATACATAAACTAAGAAATAACAAGGAAGGAATAATCATTGGAAGAGATAAATTGTTTTAGTCCTAAGAGACTACTTCATACAATTTTGTATAAACAAATGTGAAAATTTTAGTTGAAATGGGTAATTTTGTAGGAAAATGTAACTTACTGTAATAGGTCAACTTATGGAATGTAATAGGTTAACTTATAAGATATCAGAGAGCTTACTATATATAAGTTTGGCTTAAACTTGTATTCTGGTAAATAACTAAAGGTTGGGCAACCAGACTCTACCCTAGGAATATAACTCAATAGTGGACATTGTGACCTAAAGGTTAACGTGTTTTTCAAGATTCTATTAAGCAACCCCACCCCGTTTACTAAGACCTGGCCAAGACAAGGTAAAAGTCACATAGTCACTGCCCCCACAGTATCTTAGGTGTCTAACTATGATTGGTCATTTTAAAAGGACAAAAAAACTTTAAAGTTCCCACCAAAACTAACGTCTGTATATTACAATATAATTGGCTACCATGAAATGCTGTAAATTATAATTAGTTAACTAAATAATGATGTATTCTGCCTTGCTAATATCCACTTATGCTCACTGCACCCTTGTTTGTGGCCATTCTCTGCATTTTTCTCCTTAAAATCAGGAGATCAGGTTTAGCCCGGCCATGAATAAAATCTTGCCTCGCTTCTATTTGGTATTTGGTGGTCTTTTTCGACAACACCCTATTTCACTTACCATAGTTAATCCCAGTCAAGATAGAAAGTCCAAATAGACCACTATACATAGAATAGAGAAAATTGTCAGATTTATCAAACATACATACACACACACACACAGGTTTCACACAGATTCTATTAAAAGGTTAAAAGCCAAATGTCCCACTATCGAAAAGTAAGGAGAAAGAAGTAGAACTCCTGTATGTATTTAATGTTTCAAAGTACTTTCAAATCTTGTTTATAATTGCATAAAAATTTATATAGGCTAATCATACTAATGAATATTAATGAAAGGTCTTTAAATCAAATAGTGGCAAGGAAAGTTAAATGAGATTTTGTTTAAATGCAATGAATGACCAAGTGAGTTTTATTTTAGAAATGAAAGAATGACAATATCTGGGGGAAAACTTTCATATGTTATCATATTAAGAGAACTAAGGAAAAACTTGCCCATATATCTTAAAAAGGCAGTGAAAAACTTCAAAACCTATTTCTTTATTTATTTTATTTATTTATTTATTTTTAATGTTTTTATTTATTTTTGATACAGAGAGAGACAGAACATGAGAGGGGGAGGGGCAGAGAGAGAAGGAGACACAGAACCAGAAGCAGGCTCCAGGCTCTGAGCTAGCTGTCAGCACAGAGCCTGACGCGGGGCTCAAACCCACGAACGTGAGATCTGACCTGAGCCGAAGTCGGAGGCTTAACCGACTGAGCCACCCAGGTGCCCCACCTATTTCTTTTTTTAAATGTTTATTTATTTTTAAGAGAGAGAGCATATGAGGAAGGGAGGGGCAGAGAGAGAAAGGGAGGGAGGGGGGGAGAGAGAGAGAGAGAGAGAGAGAGAGAGAGAGAGAGAGAGAGAGAGAGAGAGAGGGAGAGAGAGAGAGAGAGAGAGAGAGAATCCCAAGCAGGCTCTCCACTGTCAGTGCAGAGCCCAATGTGGGGCCTGAACCCACAAACTGTGGTATCGTGACATGAGCCAAAAATCAAAGGTCAAACACTGACTGAGCCACCCACATGCCCTTGCAAAAATGATTTAAAAAAAGAGAGAGAAAAAGGGTAGGATTTTATACTTTATTAATACTTACTATATGTATATTCTCAATATCAGCCCCAAAACCAGCATATCGTAGTTTACTTAATAATGAATTTAAGGAAGCATTTCTGCTAAGTCAGAAACAAGGCAAGAATGACTATTATTACCACATGACTTTAGCACTGTTTTAAATGGATTAGCCAATGCAACTGAAACAGACAACAATATGATTTATAAAATTCCCCAGCAAAAATTGACGGGTGCCTGGCAGGCTCAGTCAGAAGAGCACGTGGCCCTTGATCTCAGGTTCGTGAGTTGGAGCCCCACATTGACTGCAGAGATTACTTAAGGAAGTGAAGAAACTTTTTAAAGAAGTTAAAAACTCTCTCTACCAACAGACAATAAAAAATTTAAGAATATCAATGGGAAAATCCTGAAATAAGAAAATGTAGTAACATCACAAGATACAGTATAAAAATAAACCACTTACAAAAGCACAAAACATAAAATAGCTAGAAATAAATTTAAGAAATATACCATCTATAGGAGATATATCTTAAAACACTCTTGTAAGAAACAAAAATTTACTTGAACAAATGGAAATACTTTAATTTACTTTTTATTTAGTTGAACTTTGTATTTTGAGATAATCAGAGATTCATATACAGTTTTAAGAGTAATACGGAGATCTTGGGTATGTTTAAAGCAGTTTCTCTCATTAGCAACATCTTGCAAAATCATAGGATAACATTACAAGTTCTAAGTATTCAGTCATGATACAGAACATGCCCATTACCATAAGGATCCTTCATGTTTTCCTAGTCACACTCATTTCCCTGCCAGCTTTTCCCCCTCCTGGTGACCACTTACTCTGTTCTTCAGTTCTACATTTTGTCATTTGATAAATGTTATATAAAATGGAATCACAGAGTAGATAATCTTTTATTGTTTTTTAACTCAGTATAATTCTCTATGTATTCAGATGGGTTATTGTGTGAATCAATAGTTCATTTCTTTTTATTGCTGAGTAGTATTCCATGGTATGGATATACCACATTGTAACCATTTACCATTGGAGGATATCTGGATTCTTTACAGATTTTCGTTATTATAAATAAAACTGATATAAAATGCTATGTTCATGTTCAGGGTTTTTGAAATGTTTACAAAGTATACATAATATTTATCATCTTAAATATCTGTAAGTATATAGCTCAGTTGGGTTAAATACATCCACATTGTTGTACAACTAAGAGCTCTCCAGAACTTTTTGTCCTGTACGTTTAATGTCTATTATCATTAAACAACAACTCTTTTTACTGCTCCCCATTCATCTCCTGGCATCTACTATCTATTTTCTGTCTCTATGAATTTGACTACCCAGGTGCCCCATGTAAGTTAAATCATACGTATTTGTCTTTTTGTGACTGTCTCGCATCACTTAGCATATCCTTGAGGCTCATCCATGTTGAGGGATATTGTAGAATTTTCTTCCTTTTTAAGGCTGAATAATATTCCATTCTACATAAATTTTGTGTAACCATTCATCCATCAATGGAGACTTGGGTTGCTTCTACCTTTTGGCTACTATGAATAATGCTGCAATGAACATGGGTGTACAAATATCTCTTTGAAACCCTGTTCTTTTGTGTATATACCTAAAATTGGAATTTCTGAATCATATGGTAATTTTTGATATTGGGAAACTGGACCGCCACATGCAAAAGAATTAAGCAATCACTCGAGTACTTAAAAATTAACTCAAAATGGATTAGAAACTTGAATATAAAACCTGAAACTAAGTGCTGTCAAAAATCTGACCTTTAAATAAATGGAATATTAATGTATGAGAACATTTTCAGCTTGCTTTGAAAACTATAAAATAATACAGTTATAAAGAATGATGATGATGATGATGATGATGATGATGATATTACTATGACTATATCAAATATTTTGATTTGGAAATGTTTTTTTAAAAAAGTAAAACCTGAAACTATATACTCCTAGAAATAAACAGATCTGTTAGTTCCTTGACATTGGTCTTGATGATGACTGTTTGGATTTGACACCAAAGGTAGACTAGTAGACAAGTAGGACTACATCAAATGAAAAAAACTTCTGCACAGCAAAGGAGACCATCAACAAAATGAAAAGGCAACCAAATGAAGGAAAGAAAATATTTGCAAACCTTATATTTGATAAGGATTAATATCTAAAATATATGAAAAAGATACAAATTCAGGGGGGAGGAGCCAACATGGCAGAGAGGAAGGGAGCTCTATAAACTTCCTCTGCCTCATCGATCAAACTGAGAAGGATACTACTCTTATCTGCAAGAGCGGAAGGAGAAAATATGGATTCCAGAAGGAAGAGAACCTGAAGGATACCTGAGTGAGTGAGTGCGAACTGAGGAGATTGGAAAACGGGCCAGCCCAACATGGGCAGGGGAGGTGGCAGCCCCAGAACAACGTGGGGCAAGCGCGCGGAGCCCGAGAGACAAAGGGAAGAGACAGAGAGACTGAACACGTTCATAGTACTGTCTCTGGGGAAGAGGTAAAGAACACTTAACCGCATTTGGAGAAGCTCACTCCATAGATAACTGCTGGGTAGCCTAAATCCCGAACCCACGTGGCACGCAAGGGAAGGAACAGCTTCCAGCCCGGGGCCATCTTGGCGAGGAGTCAGCAACCGCTGCCACAGCGATGATAGGGGTGCTCACTTCGACCTCGGTTTTGGGAGTGGGAGCACGCACCTCATTTCCACAGCGCATCTCGCCCCCAGCATTGGCCGCGCGAACCCTGAATCCCGGGTGCCAACGGAAAAATAGCCCCCACCTCTGCGTGATCCCGGCAGAGAGTTGGTGGCAGTGGAGACCTGGGTGCGCACGCACAGGCTGCAGGAGCTCCCAGCTCATTTCCAGCAGCTCCCAGCGCCGCTCTGGCAACAGCTACGCCCTCATTCCTCCCCCAAAGCTAACGTGATGCCCACTGGGGGTTGGGTCTATGACAGTGCGCACATACTTCACCTCCTGCTGTGCATCTCACCTCAGGCAGGGACAGCCAAAATCCCAGCCTGAGCCAAGACAAACCGATTCCTCCCCCTAAGAAGCCAGCAACCAAAACAAAAACAACTCATCTGTGGTAGCATAAAAAGTGCATGGACTGGAACTTTGAACTGAGGGGGGGCCTGGAAAATACAACTCAACCGCGCTCAACCGAGGCAAAAGGAGATCATACTCATTAGAGTGGCCTACAGTTCCTAGTTCAGCAGAGCTTGGCATGCCACCTATCTAATCTCTGCAGACACCAAGGCAGAGCCTCTGAGAGCAGCCTCCGAGACCTATCAAATCAAACCACGCCTATCCACGAGGGCGGGGACTGCTGTTTACTTTTTGTTATTGTTGTTTGCTTTTTTCTATATTTTTTCTTTTTGTCTTCATTTTTTTTTCTTTTCGCCTTTTTCTGTATGGATTTTTTATTATTATTACTTTTTTTACTTAAACTTTTTAAAATTTGTACTCCTCATTTTCCTTTCTCCTTTCTCCCTCTTTTTTCTTTTTTCTTCTTTACCTTCACGCAATCCAGATATATTCTCCTATATCTCATCCCTACCTCTCCCCTCAAATATTCCTACACTTTTAGACTGTCCACTGTCCTTTGTTGTCTCTGACCCCCTTTATTTATTTTTTCTTTTTTTCTTTCTTTTTTTCTTTTCTTCTTCTCCTCTTTTCATCTCTTTCCTCTCCATACTCTTTATTTTCTTTCCCCCTGTTAATGTGTTTGTTTGATTTGTCAGTGCATTTGCGTGTCTGTGTGTGTCTGTCTGTTTTCCTTCTTAGGGCTACACCAAAAAACAGGCCAAAGTGTGCATGACAGCGAGTCCCAAATATTGCTGAGTAGGGAAATAAAATATTCAAAGGCACAACAAGAGAAACTGAGAGACACCATTAAAAGAATATTTCCCGAAACGACAGGCCCTGGACAGTCAATAAGCCTCCTTTAACAGAAAAATATTAGTAGGTGCACTGTGCACAACGAGCTTTCTAAAGGTGACAAGAGACAGAAAACTAGCAAAAATGACAAAACGAAGGCACTCTCCCCTGAAGAACCTCCAAGAGGAAGTCACAGCCACAGAACTGCTCAAGACAGATCTAGACAACATACCGGATTAAGAATTTTAAAAACTTGTCATAAAATTAATCGCTGGGGTTGAGAAAAGCATCAAAGAATCAACTGAGACAATGACTAGGCACTATGATGAGTTAAAAAAGGCTATAGGTGAGGTGAATAACTAACTGGAGGCAGCCACCTCAAGGATTGATGAGGCAGAGAGAAGAATAGGTGAATTAGAAGATATAGTTATAGCAAAAGAGGAAGCTGAGAAACAGAGAGAGAAATTAATTCAGGAGCAGGAAAAGAGAATTCGAGACCTGAGTGACACAATCAAGCGGAACAACATCCG